>NC_140643.1:46896682-47047373 GCF_978046115.1 Saccoglossus kowalevskii
AGTTAGGATGATGAATCCTGTGTTATTATGACAACGTTGAACAAGAGGTTCGATTAAAATAACAAATGACCATATATGGTCATGTGAGCTCATTAATATGCATAACTGTCATATCTCAAACACTGTTGCAGTTAGGAGGTGGAATCCTGTGTTATTATGACAACATTGAACAAAAGATTTGATTAAAATAACAGATGACCATATATAGTCGTGTGAGCTCATTAACATGCGTAATCATTATATCTCAAACACTGTTGCAGTTAGGAAGATGAATCCTGTGTTATTATGACAATGTTGAACAAGAGATTTGATTAAAATAACAACTGACCATTTATGGTCATGTGAGCTCATTAATATGCATAACCATTATATCTTAAACACTGATGCAGTTAGGAAGATGAATCCTGTGTTATTATGACAACAGTGAACAAGAGATTTGATTAAAATAACAGATGACCATATATGGTCATGTGAACTCATTAATATGCATAACCATTATATCTTAAACACTGTTGCAGTTAGGAAGATGAATCCTGTCTTATTATGACAACAGTGAACAAGAGATTTGATTAAAATAACAGATGACCATATATGGTCATGTGAACTCATTAATATGCATAGCAGTCATATCTGAAACACTGTCGCAGAGCAGGACATGTAACTAGTGTCATTATGAAGACATTGAATGAAAGATGTAACTGACATTAGAAATGGCTATATATGATTATGTAATCTCATTATTGTGCATAAGAACATGGCTCATTATATATCCTGAAAACCATATTTCGATAACCAAACCAGGTAAATACATGGTACCAACTTCATTTCGACCTCATGTTACTGATAATTCAAGCTACCTGATTGTCTAACATGTGACCTCATTAATTATGAAACAGAATCTTATCAGCTTGGGCCCCGGTGACGCCGCTTGCGGCTTTAATTAGGGGCCCAAGCCCAAAGGGCGAGGCCCCTATTCTTATTGTTCGGTTTTTTCTTCTTCTTTCTTCTTCTTCTTCTTTCTTCCACAACTTCTTTCGTCAAGCCGTTTGAGAAAACTGCTGAACTGAATAGTCTGAAAATGCTCTATACTGATAGTCCCTAATGTGAACTGGTGCAACATGCTTTCAGAATTTCGATTGGTCAATTAGTTTGGCAGCCATGTTGAAATGAAATAAAACCGGAAGTGGCTGTTTGACCACTTTCTGAGGGTCTAGGCGTCTAGATTTTTTTATGGTATATAGTGCAACTCATGTGTAATAGATATCAGCAATAAAAACTTTAGCGGTCATGTGACTTTTCCCGCCATTTTGTTTTTCCTAAAAACGGCAAAAAACACTAAAAAATCTTCTTCTACAGAACCACCAAGCAGAATGCTATCATATGTAGTATTTAGCTTCTATGTATGAATCCCATTTATGTTTGAAAAAATGTTTAAGATTGGTCACGTGGTTTGGCCACCATTTTGGATTTCTTCTAAACAGGAAGTAGTTTTTTACTCTGGCAACACTTGAGGGAATATTTTCACTTTTGCTTCATGGCATCTGTGTATCAAGCCCTTTCAGAAACCTAAAAAAAAATTCAGATCAGTCACATGGTTTGGCCGCCATTTTGGATTTTAAGCAAAATTGACCAAAAGTTTGGGTATTTGTTTCTCAGAGACGATTCAACGAATCTACGAGATGTTTTTATATTTACCATGCCTGGCCTTAGCTGCATACGAGAAAAATAATATTATTTTGATCAGTCACGTGGTTTGGCCGCCATCTTGGATTTTGTGAAAATAGAAATTATGCAACTACATGTTTTGTATTAGTCTGATTTCTTTCAAATTTTGTATGTGCATTTGTGTCATCAGATGCATCATTTTGCCCCAATAGCACACTGTTAGGCCTCGTGGCTGGGCACCCATGGGGTGGGGGCTTCCAACCTCATTAATATGCATAACTGTTATAACTCAATCACTGTTGTAGTTAGGGAGATGATTCCTGCGTTATTATGACAACGTTGAACAAGAGATTTGATTAAAATAACAAATGACCATATATGGTCATGTGAGCTCATTAATATGCATAACTGTCATATCTCAAACACTGTTGCAGTTAGGAAGTGGAATCCTGTGTTATTATGACAACAGTGAACAAGAGATTTGATTAAAATAACAGATGACCATATATGGTCATGTGAACTCAATAATATGCATAACCATTATATCTTAAACACTGCTGCAGTTAGGAAGATGAATCCTGTGTTATTATGACAACAGTGAACAAGAGATTTGATTAAAATAACAGATGACCATATATGGTCATGTGAACTCATTAATATGCATAACCATTATATCTTAAACACTGTTGCAGTTAGGAAGATGAATCCTGTGTTATTATGACAACAGTGAACAAGAGATTTGATTAAAATAACAGATGACCATATATGGTCATGTAAACTCATTAATATGCATAGGAGTCATATCTGAAACACTGTTGCAGAGCAGGACATGTAACTAGTGTCATTATGAAGACATTGAATGAAAGATGTAACTGACATTAGAAATGGCTATATATGATTATGTAATCTCATTATTGTGCATATGAACATGGCTCATTATATATCCTGAAAACTATATTTCGATAACCAAACCAGGTAAATACATGGTACCAACTTCATTTCGACCTCATGTTACTGATAATTCAAGCTACCTGATTGTCTAACATGTGACCACATTAATTATGAAACAGAATCTTGTCAGCTTGGGCCCCGGTGACGCCGCTTGCGGCTTTAATTCTTCTTCTTTCTTCTTCTTCTTCTTTCTTCCACAACTTCTTTCGTCAAGCCGTTTGAGAAAACTGCTAAACTGAATAGTCTGAAAAAGCTCTATACTTATAGTCCCTAATGTGACCTAGTGCAACATGCTTTTAGAATTTTGATTGGCCAATTAGTTTGGCAGCCATATTGGATTGAAATAAAACCGGAAGTGGCTGTTTGACCACTTTCTGAGGGTCTAGGCGTCTAGATTTTTTTATGGTATATAGTACAACTCATGTGTAATAAATATCAGAAATAAAAACTTTAGCGGTCATGTGACTTTTCCCGCCATTTTGTTTTTCCTAAAAACGGCAAAAAACACTTAAAAATCTTCTTCTTCAGAACCGCCAAGTAAAATGTTCTCATATTCAGTACTTAGCTTCTACATATGGAGCAGATTTAGATTTGAGAAATTCATTATGATTGGTCACGTGGTTTGGCCGCCATTTTGGGTTTGTTCTCAACAGGAAGTAATTTTTTACTCATGCCACACTTGAGCGTTAATCTCAAATATTGCATCATGGCATGTCCCTATCTAACCCTTTCAGAAACCTAAAAAAAATTTCAGATCAGTCACATGGTTTTGCCGCCATCTTGGATTTTAAACAAAATTGATCAAAAGTTTGGGCATTTGTTTCTCAGAGGTGATTCAACGAATCTACTAGATGTTTTTATATTTACCATGCCTGGCCTCAACTGCATATGAAAAAAATAATATATTTTCGATAAGTCACGTGGTTTGGCCGCCATCTTGCATTTTGTGAAAATTGAAATTATGCAACTACATGTTTTGTATTAGTCCGATTGGAATAAAATTTTGTATGTGTATTCTACTCTTTAGATACATTCTTTCCCCTGAATGGCATATGGCTAGGTCATGTGGCTACGCGCCCATGGGGTGGGGGGCTTCTAACCTCATTAATATGCATAGCTGCTATATCTCAAACACTGTTGCAGTTAGGAAGATGATTCCTGTGTTATCATGACAACAGTGAACAAGCAATTTCATTAAAATAACAGATTACCATATATGGTCATGTGAACTCATTAATATGCATAACTGTTATATCTCAAGCACTGTTGCAGGTAGGAAGATGATTCCTGTGTTATCATAACAGTGAACCTTAGATTTGATTAAAATAACATATGACCATATATGGTCATGTGAACTCATTAATATGCATAACTGTTATATCTCAAGCACTGTTGCAGGTAGGAAGATGAAACCTGTGTTATTATGATGATGTTAAACAAGAGATTTGAATAAAATAACAGATGACCATATATGGTCATGTGAGCTCATTAATATGCATAATCGTTGTATCTCAAACACTGTTGCAGTTAGGAAGATGAATCCTGTGTTATCATGACTATGTTGAACAAGAGATTTGATTAAAATAGCAGATGACCATATATTAATAACCTTTATATCTCAAATAAATATATGGAACCAACTGCATTTCGACCTCATGGTACTAATCATTCAAACTAATTGTGTATCATGTGTATCATTTGACATTATTTATGGCATGTATACTTGGGCCCCTGTGATGCTGCTTGCAGCTTTAATTTTACTTTTACTATTTTTTTTTAATTATTTTGTATTCTTTTATGTTTTTTGTTACGTAATTGTGATTCGGTATATTTTTAATTATCGCAACGTACATCTGAACCAATGTAACGAGATTTCAACAAGACCACCTCTGACTGGTTTAGTCAACAAATCACAGACCTCCTTCTATAGCGCACCTGATGACTTCACTGGGTCAGGTCACAACTACACTAAAACAAGTCATTGAAAATGACACAGTCCCCGTTAAATTTTCGAAAGTTCTCTTTGTGCTCATCAAATTAAAGCGGAGGGGTTGTTGCGAGCGTGTCCTTGAAACTTGAGTTCCAAGAGGCGTATACAACAGATTGTTTATTTACATCAAAACATGTGCTCCGTGTAGTAGTAATATGGCAAAAAATAAAAACAGCCGTTATTCGGCGATCTTTGATCTGATTATGAAATACACTGATATGTATGATGTATGTGCCAAATACCAATGAAAATGGTACATAAATTGTAGAAATATAGTAGTAAGGCCAAAAAGTCAGATGGCTGTCAATCGGCCATCCTTCACCAGATTTTGAAACAAATTGTCATGGACATGCATTCTAACATGTCTAAAATGTATGTGCCAAATTTGAATGAAAACTGACAGAGCACGTCCAAGGTACCGCATAAGATAAAACAAGATGCCGACCATCTTTGACCCAATTGCGAAATAAATCGTCATGAACATGTATCCTAACATGTATAATCTATGTACCAAGTTTGAATGAAAACTGACAAAGCATGTTCAAAAACAATATTTTCAAAAAACAAGATGGCTGCCAGTCGACCATTTTGAATCGAATCGCTAAACCACTGCATGTGCATATGTCCCACATAAAGTACTAGGCACATGCAAAGAATGAACGGAATCGGTCCAAGGGATTCTGAGATATGACTCCGGATGGACGCACGGATGCACGGACGCATGGAGACCGAATTATAAGTCCCCGTTTTCGGACTTCATCCGAACGGGGACTAAAAAATGGCGGATTATACCGATGTCATCTTCGCTAGCCAAGGTCTAAGTTTGTTCGGCCAAGCCTCTAAACAGACCTTGGCAGAACGACCATCAAATATGCATATTCTAACAGCGCCCCCAGAAGTCAGTTGCGGCTAATCATTGTCCAATCAGTTTGCGTGTTACAAATCCCTATTTGGAGTTTCATTTTAAACAAAATGGCGGCGCCCATGAATCGTGATATTTGTGATGATAAAATTGCAAAAGTTTTCGGTGTTAGTGCCCTCAAGCCTCATCGTGTACAGGCAATCGACGTAGTTTTGTGTGGGAAGGATGTTTTCATAGCGACAAAAACAGGACGTGGAATTTTGTTTTATAATTTGGTACATCCATGTTTCGAGGCGCACCCAATCAGATCTCAATGCTTAAGATACGCAATTAGTTTATGCGATTCCGCAAGGTATCGTGTAGAGGCCTATAGGTCGAAGACACGGGACTGTGCGATTTGAAAGATGTACTGTTGTTAGCGATGAAAACGATCAGGGAAAACACAGCTTTTGGTAAATTTATCATTATCAAATGCAACGAAAGTCAACGATGATTTTTATGTTTATATTGTGGCTTAATAGTTCTAGTTTAGATCGTTGTTTTGCATAGTTATTCCCGGAGTGACAATTTTTCTTCCACTTGTTCTACCGAACACCGGTATCTTTTTCCAGTCGCTTGCCCGAGACTGGTGATGCTTTGTTGACGATCAAGCCAAAATCGTCTACTATATTGAAGTCGTAGCTGTAAATATTCATCAAAATGTATCTTCAATATTTTATACAATAACTATTTATAAAAGTAATTGAGCTGATTTGGACTGGAATAAAATATTTTTTATTTGGAACACATCGCAATTGATCAGGAAATATTTTTTCTCCAATATCCTGCGTGAACGTGAGTGCGACGGTGACAGTTATACAATTTAAAATCAGTTTGCATTGTTTACTGTAGCTGTTTACGATGTTCTAAACATTATGATTTACTTATTTTGTGTTCCCATTCTAGATAATTATGCTCAGTGTTTGGTGTAAAGTTGAAGAGGTGACTGAATTAACGAACATTGGCTGGCGAAGATGCACCAGGAAATGTACACATTTGTTGAAAATATTCAATGTAATGACAAAAATTGTAAAATGCTGTGGAATCTCTCTTTCTTACATAAAAAAAGTACTTGTAATTTTCTATTAATGGTTTATGCAAGTTAATTTATTGAGCTGTACAGGAAGACTGGCTGTAGAGTATTGCTACACTGAAAAGTATGAATTGCAAAAAAATTGATATGTGAGCTAGAAACTTTCACGCACCTTATCTACACTTGATATTATCCTCGCCACTGATATTTTTCGACATGGTGATGGTATGGAATTTTGAAATAAAACAGTTTAATGACAAGAATCCAAATTCCCTCTGATAATTTATGAGAATTATCAAAGGTTAACAAAAATTTGCGAGAAAATGCATGGGAGAAACAAATTATCACCAACACCGATGATAACATGAAGTCTTGCCAAACTCTCGCACTTTAACAATTTGAGGTGCAAGTGACAGTAATAATCTGAAGTCAATCGAAATGTTACTGCAAATCAAGTAGGCAATAGTTGCATTCAAATAAATTCTTTATTGCGAAGAAATTTAAAATTTGCAGTTATATTTTTGTGTCAATCGTAGAAGCCTACTTCCACCACCCCCCCAAATAATTCCTGCTGTACAGAGCTTCGGCAGTCAACCGCACATCTAGATCACTGGAGCAATGACAATAGATGGTACATGTCTGGCCATGTTATGGGCAACCAAATATGGTCAAAAACATGTCAGTAAAAGGAAAAATTAAATAAATTGACCATCACAGTACACGACAGAACATGATTTTTTAGCCTTCAAAGGCGATTGAAAAATTGACGGAGTATCTAACCACCTTTTCTGGGCATTTTATTCCTGGCCAACTTTTGATTGAGATGATTGTCTTCAAAATAAAACCCATGCGACGCAACACAATATTTTGTAAGTGTTTTTTAATTGTTTTCTTCAATGAGTATGCCGTCGGCCAATATAAAAGGCTAGCTGTGATTGGCTGTAGCTTATACAAGATTTGAACGGGATTTATAAAGGCATTGAGTCAGATCCTTTGGTATTCGCAATTACCAAAACTTTAAAAAACTATCAACAAATAAATGAAAAAAATAAATAAATAATTAAAATTAAATTAAATTAAATATAAAATTAAATTAAATTAAATTAAATTAGGGAAAAAAATAGGATGTTTAGTTATTTTAATTAATCAGATTGGCAAGTAACTGTATACTTACAGCTAACGTATCCAAGACATCGACCAGGGTCAGAGAATAGTCACCCAGAACATCATTGATATTGATGTTGTCTCTAAAAAAAATAAAGAATAAATAAACTTTTCAGTTTCAAGGTGTTCGGTTAATACAGGTTTTTTTATAGCAGCAATTCTATACTGAGAAAAAAAAGGTTACAGTTTGGACAGGTTTTTTATAGTTGTAATTCTATGCAGAGAAATGATAAGAAATGGTTTACAGCTTGGACATGGTTCAGTTTAGACAGGTTTTTTATAGTTGTAATTCTATACAGAGAAATGATAAGAAATGGTTTACAGATTGGACATGGTTCAGTTTAAACAGGTTTTTTATAGTTGTAATTCTATACAGAGAAATGATAAGAAATGGTTTACAGATTGTATATGGTTCAGTTTAGACAGGTTTTTTATAGTTGTAATTCTATACAGAGAAATGATAAGACATGGTTTAGACCTTGTACATGTATATGGTTCAGTTTAGACAGGTTTTTTATAGTTGTAATTCTATACAGAGAAATGATAAGAAATGGTTTACAGATTGGACATGGTTCAGTTTAAACAGGTTTTTTATAGTTGTAATTCTATACAGAGAAATGATAAGAAATGGTTTACAGATTGGACATGGTTCAGTTTAGACAGGTTTTTTATAGTTGTAATTCTATACAGAGAAATGATAAGACATGGTTTAGACCTTGTACATGTATATGGTTCAGTTTAGACAGGTTTTTTATAGTTGTAATTCTATACAGAGAAATGATAAGACATGGTTTAGACCTTGTACATGTATATGGTTCAATTCAGACAGGTTTTTTGTAGTTGTAATTCTATACAGAGAAATGATAAGAAATGGTTTACAGCTTGTATGTGGTTCAGTATAGACAGGTTTTTATAGTTGTAATTCTATACAGAGAAATGATAAGAAATGGTTTACAGCTTGTACATGGTTCAGTTTAGACAGGTTTTTTATAGTTGTAATTCTATACAGAGAAATGATAAGAAATGGTTTACAGATTGGACATGGTTCAGTTTAAACAGGTTTTTTATAGTTGTAATTCTATACAGAGAAATGATAAGACATGGTTTAGACCTTGTACATGTATATGGTTCAATTCAGACAGGTTTTTTGTAGTTGTAATTCTATACAGAGAAATGATAAGAAATGGTTTACAGCTTGGACATGGTTCAGTTTAGACAGGTTTTTTATAGTTGTAATTCTATACAGAGAAATGATAAGACATGGTTTAGACCTTGTACATGTATATGGTTCAGTTTAGACAGGTTTTTTATAGTTGTAATTCTATACAGAGAAATGATAAGAAATGGTTTACAGATTGTATATGGTTCAGTTTAGACAGGTTTTTTATAGTTGTAATTCTATACAGAGAAATGATAAGACATGGTTTAGACCTTGTACATGTATATGGTTCAGTTTAGACAGGTTTTTTATAGTTGTAATTCTATACAGAGAAATGATAAGAAATGGTTTACAGCTTGTACATGGTTCAGTTTAAACAGGTTTTTTATAGTTGTAATTCTATACAGAGAAATGATAAGAAATGGTTTACAGATTGTATATGGTTCAGTTTAGACAGGTTTTTTATAGTTGTAATTCTATACAGAGAAATGATAAGACATGGTTTAGACCTTGTACATGTATATGGTTCAGTTTAGACAGGTTTTTTATAGTTGTAATTCTATACAGAGAAATGATAAGAAATGGTTTACAGCTTGTATATGGTTCAGTTTAGACAGGTTTTTTATAGTTGTAATTCTATACAGAGAAATGATAAGAAATGGTTTACAGCTTGTAAATGGTTCAGTATAGACAGGTTTTTACAGTTGTAATTCTATACAGAGAAATGATAAGAAATGGTTTACAGCTTGTACATGGTTCAGTTTAGACAGGTTTTTTATAGTTGTAATTCTATACAGAGAAATGATAAGAAATGGTTTACAGCTTGTAAATGGTTCAGTATAGACAGGTTTTTACAGTTGTAATTCTATACAGAGAAATGATAAGAAATGGTTTACAGCTTGTACATGGTTCAGTTTAGACAGGTTTTTTATAGTTGTAATTCTATACAGAGAAATGATAAGAAATGGTTTACAGCTTGTATATGGTTCAGTTTAGACAGGTTTTTTATAGTTGTAATTCTATACAGAGAAATGATAAGAAATGGTTTACAGCTTGTATATGGTTCAGTTTAGACAGGTTTTTTATAGTTGTAATTCTATACAGAGAAATGATAAGAAATGGTTTACAGCTTGGATATGGTTCAGTTTAGACAGGTTTTTTATAGTTGTAATTCTATACAGAGAAATGATAAGAAATGGTTTACAGCTTGGACATGGTTCAGTTTAGACAGGTTTTTTATAGTTGTAATTCTATACAGAGAAATAATAAGAAATGGTTTACAGCTTGTATATGGTTCAGTTTAGACAGGTTTTTATAGTTGTAATTCTATACAGAGAAATAATAAAAAATGGTTTACAGCTTGTATATGGTTCAGTTTAGACAGGTTTTTATAGTTGTAATTCTATACAGAGAAATGATAAGAAATGGTTTACAGCTTGTAATTGGTCCAGGTATGTCTAAGATACAAGCTCGCACGGACGCACAGACACATGGCGCACAGAGGTCAATTCATAAGTCCCTGTTTTCGAACTGCATCTGAACAGGGACTAATAACTGTAACCCTAGTATATTGACTTTCTGTAGTGAAATATTGACACAAGTGTTCTAGTATGTGGGAACAAGAAAATCACTATACTTGCTGAATAAGATAAGATAAAATAAGATAATTCTTTATTACAACCTTATAGAATGAATTACATATCTATTTTGGTTTATGAAATGCAATAAAGGTGTTAAAATAAATTATATTATGAATATATTATGCCCACCCTCTCTGATAACACTTTGTTATCCCCACCCTATCCTATATCTACATATCCCCAGGTTTTTATGAGATTTCATGAAAAAATGCCTGACTCCTTCAAGCTTCTCTGAACATCGCTATCCCAAGATTAGCCCCATAGGTGCCCCACATTCCCCAAGAAAGGAGGGGTGTCAAGTTTTCCATTGACTCGTGCATACAGTAAAAACCATGAACAGTAAAAGTCATGAATTGTACTTTGCACTAGTACTAGCAGAGTTAAATTATGTCAAACCAATGATTGTTAACTTTATAAAAAACAGTCTACCCTTCCAACAAAGCCACAGTAAATGTTGATAATACATCATATGAATTTGAACTGCGACAATCAGAAAAAAGTCTAGTAAAAGACAGCATATGCCAAAGATACAATGCAAATGTAATTAAAAGTGAGGAACACTTTATATTGACTTGTCAGAAATATGACACTGAAAGAAAAAAATTCCTTAATAAAATCAAAATTTCATCAAAGATGAAAGACAGTAAAAATCTATTCACATATTCACTTTCAAGTAGAGATACAGACATTATTATGAATTTAGCTGACTATATATGTATAACAGAATAATAAAGTGTCATTACAAACACTGATGTCGGGCCAAGGGGAATGAGTCTTATTTATTTATTTATTATTGTAGTTTCAAGATTACACTTGCCTGGTCAGTTACGCAGCACCTTTTTTTACGAGGCGTCCGCTTTGCTACGTCATAGGGATCAAATTGCGTGAATATATAATAATAATAATCTTTATTGCGTTCGTATCCCTATTAGAATTTTGACTAAAATGCAATACAGATGTAAATAAAGACAAACAGACAATTAAAGTGAGAAAAAATTAATTGAACATGGCTGCTTCACGTCCCCATTTAGTTTTCGTAAGGTGGAACTAGTTTCGGATCGTTAGATTGAACTAGTTTCAGTTCGTACCACTGATATTTTCTTTCTCACTGGAGTGTTTTGTTGCACCTGTAATTGTTGTATAAATCCCGTACATTTTACCCCGCAATACCCCCACCCCTACTCGCTACATTTTATCACTCGTACTCGCTAAATTACCTCCATGCACTCGCTAAAAATACCACCCATACTCGCTACAAATATCACCAGTACTCGCTACAAATGTCACCCGTACTAGCTACAAATGTCACCCGTACTAGCTACAAATGTCACCCATACTCGCTACAAATATCACCCGTACTCGCTACAAATATCACCCGTACTCGCTACAAATATCACCCGTACTTGCTTCAAATATCACCCGTACTCGCTATTTTCTGAACAGTACGACCCATACTTTTCACCCGTACTTGGCTCATTTTAGTACATTTATATACCTCTTTAACTAGCACATTTCATAAAATATTACTTTTTGCTATACCAAATATAAAATTATGTGTAAACATGGAAGGTATAACTAACGGATACATAAATAAGTCAATAAAGTTATTATTATTATTATTATTATTATTATTATTATTATTATTATTATTATTATTATTATGAATCAGCTGGGAAAATGGACAATAGCTGCAACATCAAGGTTACACTAAACATTAAATGTCCTAACCTAACATAACCCAGTTTATTTATCTCGGCGAATGAAATTTCATGATCATGACACAACACACGTGAATGAAGTAGCAGACCCCTAATCTGGCAGCCAATAACAGAATGGTAATAGATACGTGCGACGTGACACCAATAGCGACAGCACGAGTTATTTAATGATAAGACAGTCACGACTAAATATTGTAGTGAACTCACGGTTTCTCCCGATCAGGTCCTCTTCCCTTGCAGTGTATGGGATCAAGTTCATCCTGCGGGAAAGCATATTTCATGTAGTTATCGTAACCGAAATAAAACATCCGTTTGACGTCTTCCAGACGTTTTAGACGCTCTGACTCTGGGAATGAGCTATATTTGCGGTCGTAAACACCAGATCTATTCTTGAAGAAGTTTAGTCTCCCCGAGGACAGCAGCAGTGTTGACAGGTAAAGCACCAGACCAAAAAACCAACATAAATAACACAACTTTGCCATCGTTATCCGACGTAGCCTCATATCAGCATGCGAGGACTTCCTAGTTCCTTTTCACGTACTATTACTGCGCACTACAAAAACATAACACAGACAACAGCATGGCAAACACTGATTTATTTCGACAAAAGCGTCCAGAATATCAATTTCTGAATCTTCATGAGGTTCAATAATTCAAAATTGCCATTATTTAAAGCTGGTTTAGCAAGTACATTATTTGGCGCATTGGTTTTTCATTTTTATTTGTGTACACAAATATCGGGTGCAAAGGTCAAAATGTCAGAGGTTGGCAAAACTTCATATCCAATGAATGAAATGAACGTGGATTCTAAAGGTCAGCCAGCAAATGTTTGATTTTCTGCGAAGAGAAGAGTCCTCTTCTGGGCAGACAATTATTTGCGAGAGTGAAATGTTTTGCTGTCAAGATTAGATGTAATAATAATAATCTTTATTGTGTGTGTATCCTTATTAGGATTTTGATTAAAATGCAATACACATGCAAAGAGAGAAACAAAAAACAACAAAACTGCCAAAATAAAGTACAAATAAAAAAAATATAATTGTTCATAATATTTGTGTTACTGAAATAATTAGTTTACTAATGCATGTATTATCTAGGGACAGTTGACTTTGTTGTTTTCATTTTTTCTTTGTTTTTGAAACAATTCTCTATGTATTTTGCTTTAGGTGTATACCTCTTCTAATGCCAACTAATTTGGCTACATGAAGAAACCTTGAACTCATTTGTGTATTTATGCACTGAAAGTGATTGTTCACAAATAGTAAGCCTTAATGTAACTATGTTTTTCTGTTTTATAGATACCCCAGAGACATCTAATTAGACTAGTAATTTGCCAGTATGTGCACCAGATGATATGGGATAATGTCTTGTCTGAGCCCATTCTTGTAAGCAATGGGGTGTGACATCTCTATAACTATATGGATGATTTATTCACTGGTTGTGTAAATGGTAACGTTTTAATCACTTGATATATGCAGATGATCTTGTTTTCTTCTCACGTTATAGTGCTGCATTTAGAGTAGATGCCATCTATTATCGTGAGACTATAAAAAATCTGGAAAGGACTAAAAAGAACCATTGCCAGAGAAGGGGCTATATATTAATTATCCATTAGGGCTGTCTGAATAAGGGGTATGCAACAGCAGGTACTAATAGCTAGATATTGGAAGGTGCTATTGGAAATTATGTAAATTTTATTATGAAAATAAATAATAACATAAAGTTCATTTTATTGTAAAATCACTAAAACACTGATTTATCAAAAGTAAACATTATGTTTATTCAACTTTCTGCAAAATTACTCACATAATCTTCTGACAACAAGAAAAAATAAATACATGGTCTCAGATATCATGGATAACTAAAGTGATTGTTTCACACGAAAAATAAGATTCATTCATATAGAATTTGCCAAGACCACATAGGACTGATTGTGAATGCAGTGCATTAAAACCTATATCAACATTGAATTTGACCACAAGAAATACTCGCGCCATCTTGAGTTGCATTTCTGACAGGTAGGATGCATCAATAACCTCTATGTGCACAGACAAAACCACACCAGACAAATGATTAAGGACACATGAAAAATATAACCAAAATATCCACCAGTTGGCCATTTTGAATCAAATCACATTCAAAAATGAGCATCAGTAACCCATCATGAGAGACGTTCATGTCATCAGTAACCCATCATGAGTGACGTTCATGTCATCAGTAACCCATCATGAGTGACGTTCATGTCATCAGTAACCCATCATGAGTGACATTCATGTCATCAGTAACCCATCATGAGTGACGTTCATGTCATCAGTAACCCATCATAAGTGACGTTCATGTCATCAGTAACCCATCATGAGTGACATTCATGTCATTAGTAACCCATCATGAGTGACATTCATGTCATCCGTAACCCATCATGAGTGACGTTCATGTCATCAGTAACCCATCATGAGTGACATTCATGTCATCAGTAACCCATCATGAGTGACGTCCATGTCATCAGTAACCCATTATGTGACGTTCATGTCATCAGTAACCCATCATGAGTGACATTCATGTCATCAGTAACACATCATGAGTGACGTTCATGTCATCAGTAACCCATCATGAGTGACATTCATGTCATCAGTAACACATCATGAGTGACGTTCATGTCATCAGTAACCCATCATGAGTGACGTTCATGTCATCAGTAACCCATTGAGATGTTCATGTCATCAGTAACCCATCATGAGTGACATTCATGTCATCCGTAACACATCATGAGTGACGTTCATGTCATCAGTTACCCATCATGAGTGACGTTCATGTCATCAGTAACCCATCATGAGTGACGTTCATGTTATCAGTAACCCATCATGAGTGACGTTCATGTCATCAGTAACCCATCATGAGTGACGTTCATGTCATCAGTAACCCATCATGAGTGACATTCATGTCATCAGTAACCCATCATGAGTGACATTCATGTTATCAGTAACCCATCATGAGTGACGTTCATGTCATCAGTAACCCATCATGAGTGACGTTCATGTCATCAGTAACCCATCATGAGTGACGTTCATGTCATCAGTAACCCATCATGAGTGACATTCATGTCATCAGTAACCCATCATGAGTGACGTTCATGTTATCAGTAACCCATCATGAGTGACGTTCATGTCATCAGTAACCCATCATGAGTGACATTCATGTCATCAGTAACCCATCATGAGTGACGATCATGTCATCAGTAACACATCATGAGTGACGTTCATGTCATCAGTAACCCATCATGAGTGACATTCATGTCATCAGTAACCCATCATGAGTGATGTTCATGTCATCAGTAACCCATCATGAGTGACGTTCATGTCATCAGTAACCCATCATGAGTGACATTCATGTCATCAGTAACCCATCATGAGTGACATTCATGTCATCAGTAACACATCATGAGTGACGTTCATGTCATCAGTAACCCATCATGAGTGACGTTCATGTCATCAGTAACCCATCATGAGTGACATTCATGTCATCAGTAACCCATCATGAGTGACGTTCATGTCATCAGTAACACATCATGAGTGACGTTCATGTCATCGGTAACCCATCATGAGTAATGTTCATGTCATCATTAATCCATCATGAGTGACCTTCATGTCATCAGTAACACATCATGAGTGACGTTCATGTCATCAGTAACCCATCATGAGTGACGTTCATGTCATCAGTAACACATCATGAGTGATGTTCATGTCATCAGTAACCCATCATGAGTGACGTTCATGTCATCAGTAACCCATCATGAGTGACGTTCATGTCATCAGTTACCCATCATGAGTGACGTTCATGTCATCAGTAACCCATCATGAGTGACGTTCATGTTATCAGTAACCCATCATGAGTGACGTTCATGTCATCAGTAACCCATGAGTGACATTCATGTCATCAGTAACCCATCATGAGTGACATTCATGTCATCAGTAACACATCATGAGTGATGTTCATGTCATCAGTAACCCATCATGAGTGACATTCATGTCATCATTAACCCATGAGTGACGTTCATGTCATCAGTAACACATCATGAGTGACGTTCATGTCATCAGTAACCCATCATGAGTGACATTCATGTCATCAGTAACCCATCATGAGTGACGTTCATGTCATCAGTAACCCATCATGAGTGACGTTCATGTCATCAGTTACCCATCATGAGTGACGTTCATGTCATCAGTAACCCATCATGAGTGTCGTTCATGTCATCAGCAACCCATCATGAGTGACGTTCATGTCATCAGTAACCCATCATGAGTGACGTTCATGTCATCAGTTACCCATCATGAGTGATGTTCATGTCATCAGTAACCCATCATGAGTGACGTTCATGTCATCAGCAACCCATCATGAGTGACGTTCATGTCATCAGTAACCCATCATGAGTGATGTTCATGTCATCAGTAACCCATCAGGAGTGACGTTCATGTCATCAGTAACCCATCATGAGTGACGTTCATGTCATCAGTTACCCATCATGAGTGACGTTCATGTCATCAGTAACCCATCATGAGTGACGTTCATGTCATCAGTAACCCATCATGAGTGACGTTCATGTCATCAGTTACCCATCATGAGTGACATTCATGTCATCAGTAACCCATCATGAGTGACGTTCATGTCATCAGTAACACATCATGAGTGACGTTCATGTCATCAGTAACCCATCATGAGTGACGTTCATGTCATCAGTAACACATCATGAGTGATGTTCATGTCATCAGTAACCCATCATGAGTGACGTTCATGTCATCAGTAACACATCATGAGTGACGTTCATGTCATCAGTAACCCATCATGAGTGACGTTCATGTCATCAGTAACACATCATGAGTGACGTTCATGTCATCAGTAACCCATCATGAGTGACGTTCATGTCATCAGTAACCCATCATGAGTGATGTTCATGTCATCAGTTACCCATTGAGATGTTCATGTCATCAGTAACCCATCATGAGTGACGTTCACGTCATCAGTAACCCATCATGAGAGACGTTCATGTCATCAGTAACCCATCATGAGTGACGTTCATGTCATCAGTAACCCATCATGAGTGACGTTCATGTCATCAGTAACCCATCATGAGTGATGTTCATGTCATCAGTAACCCATCAAGAGTGATGTTCATGTCATCAGTAACCCATCATGAGTGATGTTCATGTCATCAGTAACCCATCATGAGAGACGTTCATGTCATTAGTAACCCATCATGAGAGACGTTCATGTCATTAGTAACCCATCATGAGTGACGTTCATGTCATCAGTAACCCATTGAGATGTTCATGTCATCAGTAACCCATCATGAGTGATGTTCATGTCATCAGTAACCCATCATGAGTGACGTTCATGTCATCAGTAACCCATCATGAGTGACATTCATTTCATCAGTAACCCATCAAGAGTGATGTTCATGTCATCAGTAACCCATCATGAGTGACATTCATGTCATCAGTAACCCATCATGAGTGATGTTCATGTCATCAGTAACCCATCATGAGTGACATTCATGTCATCAGTAACCCATCATGAGTGATGTTCATGTCATCAGTAACCCATCATGAGTGACATTCATGTCATCAGTAACCCATCATGAGTGATGTTCATGTCATCAGTAACCCATCATGAGTGACATTCATGTCATCAGTAACCCATCATGAGTGACGTTCATGTCATCAGTAACCCATCATGAGTGACGTTCATGTCATCAGTAACCCATCATGAGTGACATTCATTTCATCAGTAACCCATCAAGAGTGATGTTCATGTCATCAGTAACCCATCATGAGTGACATTCATGTCATCAGTAACCCATCATGAGTGATGTTCATGTCATCAGTAACCCATCATGAGTGATGTTCATGTCATCAGTAACCCATCATGAGTGACATTCATGTCATCAGTAACCCATCATGAGTGACGATCATGTCATCAGTAACCCATCATGAATGACGTTCATGTCATCAGTAACCCATCATGAGTGACGTTCATGTCAAGATTGAAAATAATCTTCCCAGGCATGCCTAAGAACAGTGTGTCATCTAACAAGACTAATTTTGTAGAAATCACAAATGTCAAAATGGTCAGCCATTCCAAGAACAAAATAAAATTGTATGTGACTTGAGGTAAAAACAAAAAAGTTGAGGCCCCTGATTTCCACAGAATTTACTTATTTTGTTTACATGTACCGGCATATATAAATCACAGCAAAACTGATCAATTGATGACATGCTTAAATTTTGTAAATTTATTTTGTTTTTGATGAAAATGACTGCCAGTTTGTACAAGATTTAAACAGAATCTATGAAAGTGCATCTGAGAAATGGGTAAAAAACTTAACTTAGAGAACATAATAGCCTCCTGTCAATTTGAATGAAATCACAAACAAAATGATGTGCATCAGTAATCCACCATCATGAGTGATGTCAATCACATTTTTAAATAGAATCTGCTTTGTTCCAACTTTGAACAAAATTTGTCCAGACATGGCCAAGAAATTATGTTGAATGGGTAAGCAACTAGATGGTTGGAAACCAAAGTATAAACCCTTGTTTCAGACTATAAAAGTTTAGTGACTTTGCACTGATAACCATTGTCAAACACATTCATCATTTTGCTCTTTTTCATCAGCCTTCTTCAATTTAACTGACTCTTCTACTTCAAGTTGATTCAGTGATTTTTCATCTTTTTTCTCATCACCATCATCTGCCTTTATGTTCTTCTTGACTGAAATAAACAAGGGGAAATGTTGTAATTAATTGGACTTTTGAATTTTCTCAAATTGTACAATTTTTTTTAAAAATCCTTTTTAGTGCCAGGTGGGTTCAAGAAAACTTGTTCTAATGCAAAGTGCAAGCATAAAAGGTAATTGTACTTAAGGTAGTTGGGTACCATTAAAATAAATTCCTACTATGATTTTATTTTACGCTACTGCTCATCTAACAAAGACAAATATATCTATATGTGGTCACCAAACTAATTTTTACACAAAACAGATTAGATATTGATGGTAAAAAGTTGTCACCTTATCTCAAAATTGTGTTTGGTTACAAATGGTGTAAAAATCATAGGTATATATGAGGGTCAAGAAGCCATGGGACAGTCAGACAATTACTATTGATTTATATAAATAATATTTTTATAAATAATAGTTTTCTTAATGTGATAAGGGTTTACAATTGAGATTCCACATATTTTCCAGGAGTGCATCTATTTCTAAGCAATGCCATCACAGAACAGAGTGGATGTTCAAGAAGATTCAACATTATAAACACAAATAATCATCTTTATAAAGGAAAAATATGTATACATGTTTTGTAGGCAATTGGAATAATTTCAAATTAATATGTTCATCTTTGAACATCAAACATTTTTCATAAAATTCAGCAGAATTTTTTTCATATTATTCAAATATTTTAGAACATATAAATTATGTCCATTTGGTTTTTAATTACACAAAATATGGTGTTCCAAAGGTTGCGTTTGACACTCACAAGTTTTGTCCTTCATCCTCCGATTTTGAAACCAGTTTTTTACTTGCTTCTCTGTCAAATCCAACTGAGTGGCAAGGACTTTCCTATCACTAGTCTTCAGATACTTTTTCTCTTGATACCTGGCATTTAGTCTGTCCAACTGAATGTTGGAAAAAGTGGCTCTTTTTCGTTTATCTCTAGACGTTATATTACTTGGTGATGGTGTACTGTTGTTATCAAGCTTGCAAGCCGATGGAGACAGATCAATGGGTGATATAGAATTGCTGCCAATTGTTCCAGATAATTGAGAAACTGGAGTGACAGTTTTTCCTAACAGCAAATGAAAAACAGTTTACTGTACGATATTATTTTGTGTAGCAAGAGGGGTTTCTTGTACTGTTTCACCATAATTATCCAGACACAATAATAAGTTTAGATAAATAAAGACTTTATGGATAGTGCCCTCTCTGATGTTCTTGGAGGGCCTTCTGTTTTTAAGGGCAAAATTTCTTCAGTGAAAGTGAAAAACTGATCACAAAGAGCAGTATTTTGGGTGAAGCATGTCTATCAAAGACAGATACAAATTAAGTCAATGTGCTAATTCGTTTTCTCTGAGGTAGTGACAATATTTTGGCAACACCACTGATATTCAAACATATGTTTACATACCTACAAATGTGGTGGATCTAATATGTGCCATGCATGGATTTTCTGTTACTCTTGATTGAGACTGGTTTCCATTATACACCGGTTGAAAAACATTTGGAGGCTCATACAGAGGTGGCGGTATGTAGCTAGGTAGTGAAGAATAACTACATGCGTGCACAGCAATGGGCCGAAAAACAGTGGATTGAAACTGACTAGGATCATCTTGGTTATAGCTGTAATCCACTGAAATAAAATAATTGCAGTACTTAAAGATTTTCGAAAAATTGTACAATGAAAAGGAACTATACTTGCAAATTATTAATACAGAGGTGGGTCATTGTTTGAAATACTTGGATACATGTACACTGCACATGTTGCTTTTCAGCTTGTGCATGTAGACCAAAAAGTGAAATTTAAGCCAAAATAGTTACTAAATATAAAAAAACATGAACACATGAAAATTTCAAAGTTTGAGTACACAGTGTCAGTCACTAAACCAGAAGTCACTGTCACAGCAAAGTCATGATAATGTTGTTTGTGATTTGAGCACACTTAGAAGACCCCACAACCAGACACTGCTGCATGATCTGATTATTTCCTGGTGCAAGTTACAACGCCAACAGTATGAACATTTGTTATCACAACTTGTTGTAATCAACACTTCAGTTGGCTCATCTCTTTGTGAAAAATAAATTTAAGGAATTTATATGAGCCCAATACCCCCTAAAATGTTATCTGCAAGAAATACATTAGGAGGTATGAATTGTTTCACCCCTAGAATATTCTCAGAGTGTTTGTGCCAAGTACAAAGCAAAACCTGATGATGACTTATGCCCAGAATAATAATATAAAACAATTTTGAAATAAACAATTGTGACAAGCCGGTAGGCTGGTTGGCGATCCGCTCCGCTCAAAAACAAGCACCATGTTTTTGGCTGTTTCCATGGTGTGACATAAACGCGAAGCTAACGTCGGTTTATAACTAATACGAAGTTCGCAAACACCATTCAGTTTTTGGAAGTCACTTAGTTTATTACAAGGACCACAATCACTCTCCTAGTCGAGTGACTGTGCTAGGACGTATTCTGCTGTTACATTTATTATTTCCAACCGTTTTGCGATAGCATTTTCTAGAATGAAGCATTTCCTGTAAATGCTGGAAAGCGAAATAACGAGATAGTAAATATTTACCTAAAGTACAGTGTGTTGACCTTCATAATAATATACTTCATAATGCAAAACATTAGTCACGGTGAGTTATTTAAATATACGACTCCTAATCGAAAAAAAGGACCACAGTCCAGAATTTCAGACGGATATTAAGAAACCTAAGAGCATATCAAAAGCATTTACTCTAAAATATAAAAAAGAACTGCAGTCAAAAGTCAAGAATGCCAGCAAATAAAGGACTCTGCCCCACAATCCTTTGTGCGCGTTATTATGGACACGCGCAAAAAACTGTACCACGCTTGTCAAATCTGGGTCAAATATACAGTACGCTACTATCTTGCCACAGTGGAGTGTTCGGTGACCATTGAATTAGCCTGTGATTCATATTTTATGTGTATTAATTTATTCATCAATTTTCGTGATTGACAGTACTGCCCAAATTTTAGTCAAAAAAACGCAACTGGTGAAACGGAAGAGCATTGCCAGGCGATGGACGCAGGGCTCTTTGGCGACGACCGCATAGAGGTCAAAATACGCGTTCTATTTTTAGGCGTTAAATATGGCTCTTCCATTTTGCCCCCTCCGGAATGTTCTACTTTCACAGGTTTTTCGAAAAACGTCGAAAAAACACAAGAATTAGTAGAAATGTTCCTGTTTTGGGCGGATTATTGATAGAGAATAATGTCTTTATTACAA
This sequence comes from Saccoglossus kowalevskii, assembly GCF_978046115.1. Lineage (NCBI taxonomy): Eukaryota > Metazoa > Hemichordata > Enteropneusta > Harrimaniidae > Saccoglossus > Saccoglossus kowalevskii. The sequence continues at coordinate 46,918,929 of NC_140643.1, forward strand.
AAATGCTGAAAAACCGTGAGTTGTTGCCTTAGTTATTTTTTTATTGCGAAAAACTGCGAACTCGGCAAATTTGGTTGCACAACTTCCCTTTATCATATACACCCAGCGACACCGATAAAACTGGTAGGAGGTAATACATTTGGGGCGAAAGTATTCAAAAATCAGTTTTTGGATGTTGCAATGGCAATGGTGGGCCAGGATTGTTTTCCAATTAGTGACGGCACGACCTACCTGTGAAGTATGAACAAAACCGGCCGAGCGGAAACAATCACAGAGGAGTTAAAAGCCGTTGCTGGTGAAAAGTTACCTCAACTTTAGGGTCAAATTTCTCGGTAATGAAAACAGATATCAAAAATTCAAATGGTAACTTTGTGCCCACACTCAAGCTGAGTAGAATGAGCTATGTTTGAAGTATTTTATCCCAAATTTGTAGGAGGAAATACATTTGGCGCGAAGCTATCCAAAAATCAGTTTTTTGGCTGTTGCTATGGCAATGGTGGGCCAAAAAAATTTTCCAGATTTTTCCTTATAACTAGGGTTAAGGTGTGACCTACCTGCCAAGTTTGAACGAAATCGGCCAAGCCAAAAAAATCACAGAAGAAATAATACGTGAACACTGGAACACTGGAAATGTACACACACAGACACACACACACACACACAAAACGACAAAAGTGATTATAAGGGCAATCCTAGCGGAGCGGATCGCCAATAAACTTGTATCGACTGCATTCTATCATAGACCCTCTACTCTCTGTTAGAGGGTCTATGATTCTATATAAAAAAAAATACCCCTATTATTACCCAGATTGGGTAATAAGAGGGGTATTTTCATAAGCTGTAATCAATTGTTTTTATTTTCGTAATAATTTAATTTAAATAAATAAAAAACGTAAATTCGTAGACATGGACAAGGGGTAAAATGACCTATTTTATTCGTCAGTAATTTGTACAAAGATCTTATTTTTTTGTGAGCGTATAAAACATTTTCAACATTAAATGTCGCAATTTGTACACAATTTCCAATTTGTATTCTTAATAACAAATTAAATGTAAAATGTAATTAGGAATTTGCTTATCTGTAAAGTTTAAAAAAGAAATATTTTTATTTTTGCGTCGGAAATCGCGTCCGACCTGGTGGCTATCGATAGATTTCGCCAGTAAACTCTAGTAAACACCAGTGGCTTGTATATGTTATACTAGTTTACGGGTTTCCTATTTCGCGAAATATAAGACCTGGTCTTCAATATGAATACTATTTTTTGACTTTACCTGGTTGTTGGAAAGTTTGCGAACAACTTGAAGTCGTTTTCAATTCTTCATACGTAGGGGATGAGTCAGATATAACGGATGGAGCTGATGTGGAGCCTAAGAACGATTTTTTTTGGAAATTCGAGTTGTTGGTCTGGTCGGGAACATAATCGATACGAAAAGCAACCGATCTATTTCGCTGGTCACCAGCGCCAATTTGAGAACCAGAGTCAGCAGGTCTCAGTGGTATCAACGGTGGCGGACGAGACACGGGGCCAGGGTGTCTTATCCAGTCGCTGTCAACGTTAGGTCCCACGTTAGCTGTGATCGGATAACACCAAGACTGATAATTATTACTATTATTACTGGGAGTTGATGTCATCGTTAAAATAAATCACTCCGAATACACGATTTCAGTGGCCAGTCAGACAAAACATGTGCGCGTGTTGGCTGCCCGGCTAGTGAATATGATTGTGGTTGATGGCACATGACTGAGGCGGTCAAAATTTAGCAAACTTGTATCAAAATTAGTTCTTGGAAGAGTCCATCTATATTCAGAGGGTTATTCGATCCGGGAGTAGTATTAGCTCTCGGTGTTAGTTGACCATTACTATGATATGTTGTATACCGTTATATGTGTTGAAATAAAAAGTATTATTTTTACTTATAACCACAATGCAAACTTTACTCCCAATTAATTCAACTATTTATTTTCGCAGCGCTGTGTACCCCTGCGTATCCCATTATCCAGACATGTAGTATCCTCCTGAAAACCCCGCGGATTTTATTTTTAGGTGTTACGAAACGATGATTATGCGTTTTATTACTGCCCCGTTATAGCAGAAATTATAGCGATAGAGATAATCGTCTGGTCGTCAGTGACCGGTCACAACCGTCAGTTAGAGTGACTGAATCAAGTGAATTGAGAGGTTTTTTTTTTTACAAATCAGTAAAACTTGATTGACAGTCAATACACGCACCAGTTGACCGCCCACCCAAACAATACGCGTGCCATGCGAAATCAGATTGGCTGAGTACAGCAAACTGGTCTAGGGTGAGCAAAATTGTGCAAAGGTACGCATCCACAACATTTGTTGCTAATATATGTGTAAAACCGATATTCATATTTTATTTATTGTTTTTTTTTTGTTTTTTTGCAAATAAGCTGCTAATAAGGGACCGCAGGTACGTGTGTACTACTTTGTTCTGAAAGTTTGACCACCGGGTCACGGGCAGATGCGTCCCGGGGATGCGTGCACTTTCACGAAACTTTACCGTGAGAGACTCAATACAACTTAGCTGAGTTGGTAATATATGTCGTGAGACTGTGCCAATAGATATCGTATATTAAAAGGGAGCGTATCGGATTGGTAACATTTGTGCCAAAAAAATTGTTTATTATATGCGACTACATGCGCAATAAAGCGATCAATATCTCTACACAAGCCGGTAGGCTGGTTGGCGATCCGCTCTGATCAAAAACAAGCAACATGTTTTTGGCTGTTTCCATGGTGTGACATAAACGTGAAGCTAACGTCGGTTTATAACTAATACGAATTTCGCAAACACCATTCAGTCTTTAGAAGTCACTTAGTTTATTACTAGGACCACAATCACTCTCCTAGTCAAGAGACTGTGTTAGGACGTATTCTGCTGTTACATTTATTATCTCCAACCGTTTTGCGATAGCATTTTCTAGAATGAAGCATTTCCTGTAAATGCTGGAAAGCGAAATAACGAAATGGTAAATATTTACCTAAATTGCCGTGTGTTGACCTTCATAATAATATACTTCATAATGCAAAACACTAGTCACGGTGAGTTATTTAAATATACAACTCCTAATCGAAAAATATGACCACAGTCCAGAATTTTAGACGGATATTAAGCAATGTAAGAGCATACCAGAAGCATTTACTCTAAAAAATAAAAAAGAACTGTAGTCAAAAGTCAAGAATGCCAGCAAATAAAGAACTCTGTCCCACAATCCTGTGTGCGCGTTATTACGGACACGCGCAAAAAACTGTACCACTTGTCAAATCTGGGTCAAATATACAGTACGCTACTATCTTGCCACAGATTGTTTAGTAGTGGAGTGTTAGGTGACCATTGAATTAGCCTGTGATTCATATTTTATGTGTATTAATTTATTCATCAATTTTCGTGATTGACAGTACTGCCCAAATTTTAGTCAAAAAAACGCAACTGGTGAAACGGAAGAGCATTGCCAGGCGATGGACGCGGGGCTCTTTGGCGACGACCGCATAGAGGTCAAAATACGCGTTCTATTTTTAGGCGTTAAATATGGCTCTTCCATTTCGCCCCCTCCGGAATGTTCTACTTTCGCAGGTTTTTCGAAAAACGTCGAAAAAACACAAGAATTAGTAGAAATGTTCCTGTTTTGGGCGGATTATTGATAGAGAATAATGTCTTTATTACAAAAATGCTGAAAAACCGTGAGTTGTTGCCTTAGTTATTTTTTTATTGGCGAAAAACTGCGAACTCGGCAAATTTGGTTGCACAATTTTCCTTTATCATATACACCCAGCGACACCGGTGCCAGCTGACTGTGTACAAAACTGGTAGGAGGTAATACATTTGGGGCGAAAGTATTCAAAAATCAGTTTTTGGATGTTGCAATGGCAGTGGTGGGCCAGGATTTTTTCCAATTAGTGACGGCACGACCTACCTGTGAAGTATGAACAAATCCAGCGGAGCCACTGCTGGTGAAAAGTTACCCCAACTTTGGGGTCAAATTTCTCGGTAATGAAAACAGATATCAAAAATTCAAATAGTAACTTTGTGCCCACACTCAAGCTGAGTAGAATGAGCTATGTCTGAAGTGTTTTATCCTAAATTTGTAGGAGGAGATACATTTGGCGCGAAGCTATCCAAAAAAACCAGTTTTTTTGCTGTTGCTATGGCAATAGTGGGCCAAAAAAATTTTCCAGATTTTTCCTAATAACTAGGGTGAAGGTGTGACCTACCTGCCAAGTTTTAACGAAATCGGCCAAGCCAAAAAAATCACAAAAGAAATAATACGTGAAAACACTGAAAATGTACACACACAGACACACACACACACACAAAACGACAAAAGTGATTATAAGGGCAATCCTAGCGGAGCGGATCGCCAACAAAAGTGATTATAAGGGCAATCCTAGCGGAGCGGATCGCCAACAAAAGTGATTATAAGGGCAATCCTAGCGGAGCGGATCGCCAACAAAAGTGATTATAAGGGCAATCCTAGCGGAGCGGATCGCCAATATATTCATGTCTAATGACAGTGTCATGTGTTTTGTATGAAGGCGAGTGAGTAGTGCGAATGTACAACAAGCTGCACGAAAATGACAATCTGTTAATTGTTCATAGTTCATTTAACGTTGATGTTCACGAATAGAGCAATTGCAGAAACAACGATATAAGTACTAAATAATTATGGGTTTGTTAAAAAGAAAGAGCATCACACAAAAGTTACTACAAATTGGACATCTCAACTCACAGGGTCTACGATACAACTACACAACAATAATCCCCAATGGAGATAGAAAAACAAAGGAACTCATCAACATAGAAAAATGCATTAAAGAATACAACATATACTGTTGGCTGGACACTACCAGTGTTGGATTACTACTAACACCAAATAACTATTACGTATACCATAAACTGAGAAAAAAACATGATAAAGCATGGAAGAATTCTGGTGGTATTAAGCATGTACATCAGACAGACTATTAAACCCGGTGTCTCAATATTACAGAAATGAAGTGACTACACTGTATAGTGTAAATTCAACAAAGATATTTTTCATTTAAAACAAGATATCTACTTGTGCAATGTATACATACCACCATCTGGATCGTCTTATTATATAAAACATGACCCTTACACTGTAATGCAACAAGAAATAAGATGTTACAAACAAAGGGGACTGATAATATTGTAAGGTGACTTCAAAGCCAGAATCTCAGGGATGTTAGACCACATAGAAGATGGTCATGATGAAAACCATCTACCGTATAATTATATATGCGACATACAACCCAAACATACAAATAACATGGACAAAAGAAAAAACTTATTTGATGCGAAAAACTAATAAATATCTGTAAAGCAATTCAGTTACTCGTTTTAAATGGACGAATACCTGGAGACAACAGAGGCCTTTTAACCTGCTATGAATGGAATGGTACCAGTTCTGTTGACTATTATATAACAGACCATTCTTTGTACCAAATATAGTAAACTTTAAAGTACACTCACTTACCCCTGGACTCGATCACTGTCACATAACTACTATCATTGAACTCCCAACGTTTAAAGAAATTCACAACAACATTAATTCTTCCCTACCATCATTACCAGGATGCTATAAATGGTCAGTGGAAAACAAACATATCTATCAACTATTTCAACAAACAGAAGAAGGAAACAAACAATTCAGCGATGCGCAAAGTAACTCAATGAAAAAGAAATTAATTGGTTTAACAAAGGTAATGAAGAAACAACCATATAACCAACAAATTAGGATCCAATATCATACAAAGAAGGAATTATTCAAAAGGTATGTGAAACATCTGAGACAACAGAAATGGAACACCTTACAAGATAAAGTCAATGATATAAATGAAACATTTCCAATCAATTAGCAAAAACTCAACTGCATCGACCAGTAGAAAAGAGGACATAAATACAGAACTAAGAATCATTGAAGATGCTATGAATAGAAATGAATGGCTGAACAACCAAATTACAATACAAGAAATAAACGCTGTATTAAGAAAACTGAAGACGAGGAAAGCTAACGGCATTGATGGAATACCCTCAGAAATGTTCAAATATGGAAGCCCACTCTTAATACAAGCACTTCAAAAACTATATAAGCTTATGATCTCTAAAGAACACTACCCAGAATTATGGAATAGGAACATAATCACTCCAATACATAAAAAAGGCAATACATTAAAGCCATCAAACTACCGTGACATTGCTACAAGCAGCAATATAGGAAAAATCTTTGCAATGATTATAAACAACAGAATTGTTAAATATCTAGAAACTAATATTACTATACACAAAAACCAAACTGGTTTCAGAAAAAATCAGCGAACTAGGGACCACATTTTGACACTGAACACTATGATTAAAAAATATCAAATGACAAAAAAGAAACTTTACATCTGCTTCGTAAACCTGACACTGTGTGGAGAGATGGACTATTATACAAACTACAGAATTACAACCTATATGGATCGCTATACAATGTGATAAAAGACATGTACAGAAACATTTCATTTCAAGTTAAGTTAAGCTGGATGAAAGATTATCACCAACTTTTGAAATAGAAAATGGTGTAAAACAAGGTTGTCCATTGAGCCCAACATTTTTCAACATCTTCATCAACGACATATCAACAGAACTTAATAAAAACTCAACTGACATTCCTAAACTCAACAACCAGCCTATATCTAGCCTATTATTTTTGTGTGTGTGTGTTAATAAAAAATGTTTTTATTCCGCAATAAAGAAAAAGATACAGAGCAGATGACAAAATCCCCCCTGGAAAAAAATGTACATGACAAACGCTGTCTGGTATACAGTGGTGAGACAAAAACAAAAACAAGATCAATTTACTTGTATTAAGCCAACCAATTATTTAAGAGCCCCCATTTACGATAGTGATATTGTTCCTTTCCTTTATATAGGGCTATTTTCAACTCTATTTTTCTATTTTTACGGACTAGTGATTTAAACGCAATTGCAGAAGGGATTGTAGCATTTCTTCTACAGCAATAAATATACTGTTTGAACAGTAAAATAAAATGGTTCAAAATTAGATTGTCATCATTTAAAATACCTAAAATTATATTTACTTTATTACACTCTATTTGTTGAATAATACTACACCCTGTCTTCAATGCGTTCCATAATTTTTGAACATGGTGACAGTCAACTATAAGATGTTCAATTGTTTCATTATACAATTGGCAGAGTGAACACAAAGGAGAATTTACAAGGCTCCATTCAAATAATTTTGCATTAACAGGTACTAAGTATCTATCTAAAATTTGAAACTGAAAAGCTCTCATGGCTGACGCTATAGTTGTCTGAAAAGGAAGTGAAAATATCACATTACTCATTTCCGAGGATACACCATACAGTTCTTGAAATCGGCTGACAATGGTTAGAGTCTCAACAATATCTCTGCATAACAATTTATAAATTAGTTTACTTGTAGTTGAATTAATATCTATATAGGAGGACTTGCAATAATTCCTTTCACCATAATCAACCTTTGTTTGTCTGTTTCTATGAATTATACTTTTCCATTCCCTTGGAATAGCATCTATTATACCCTGAATTTGGAAAAATTCTACTTGAGAAATACCTTTAGTATTCCAAAAACCCCAATTGTAAAAGTTTCCATTGGTGTCGATTAAATCCCCGATTCTATTAATATTTTTGTTTGCCAATCCCCGAAAATACACTGAGTGGTTAGCAATCTTTAAAAATTTATTATTCCAGAGTATCTGGCTATCAATTTGCTGTACCGTTTCAGGAATTATATGGGTAATTTTTGACCAATCTTGTAAAATATCATAATAGAAAAGTGGAACCTTGTTTATCAACTCTTTAATCTCAATGTTACACAAAAAATAATATTACTCCCAAAACCCCTTAAAACCCAATTCATAATCGTTTGCCATCCAGCAAGACCATCCGAGATAAATTTGTTAACCCATTTTATTTTTTGTGCCTTTATGAAAGAGTCAACTTCAATCATATTAAGACCCCCCATTTTCAATACTGGAGATCAATGTATTCCCTCTAACTTTGTCTCTTCCGCTCCAAATAAACTTAAATATAATCTGTTTTATCTCTTTAATAACTATTTTTGGTGTATGAATCATTGTTGCCATAAAAAGAAACGCCGAATGTTTTCAAAATTTGAATCTTACCAATAATTGAGAGTGATCTTTGAGACCACATATTACATATTTGTTTTAGTTTTGTTAATGTATTTTTGAATTTTTCTTCAAAGAACTTGTTTTCATCATAGGTTACATAAATGCCCAGTATTTTTATACCATTAGACCAGAGTTACACAAATTCAGGTTTTTTCTTTGGCTTGTGCCCATAACCCAGCAACAATAATTCTGTTTTATCTTGGTTTAACCTCACACCTGAACAACATTTAAAATTATTAGTTATTTGAAACAAAATTTTAATTGATGTTGGTTTGATAAAACATGTAATGTCATCTGCATACATTGCCAGTTTAATACATTTCTGAAAAATAATAAAACCTTCAATAGACTTGTTGTTTCTAATTGCAATTGCTAATAATTCAAAAGCTACAATGAATAGATAAGGAGATAGGGGGTCTCCTTGTCGAACTCCTCTACCCACTTCAAAATAACCAGTTGAGATACACAAGCAGTAACATCTTTATAACACATTTTCACCCAATTTATACATGATTCACCAAAGTTAAAACCTTTTAAGGCTTCAATAATAAACCCATGGTCGACCGAATCAAATGCCTTGTGGAAATCTAGAGACACTAGAACACCTGACATATCATTCTGTTTAGAGTACCACATAAGATCAAGAACTGTTCGTATAGCGTCCCCGATGTAGCGGCCTTTTACAAATGCACATTGGTCTGGATAAATTATGGAAGGCAAGACATTAAGCATACGCTTTGCAATAGCTTTGGATGCAATTTTAACATCTACATTGATTAAAGATATTGGCCGATAATTTGAAATATATGTTTTATCTTTACCTTTTTTGGCAATTAATGTGATGACACCCTGTCTTTGTGACACCCCAATAGACCTTTATGATATGAATAATTAATACTATTAAGCAAATTCCTTCCTATTACTGGCCAAAATGTCTTATAAAAATCAGCAGAGAGACCATCGTTCCCTGGTGTTTTATTGTTAGGCAATGACTGGAGTGCTGAATAACATTCTGACATTGTTAATTCTCCCTCACACTTCTTTTTTGCCTCTGCATCTAAACGGGGAATGTTATCACTTTTCAAAAACAGGTCAGCATTACTGCTATATAGATCAGTTGGCTTAACAGCATAAAGTTTAGAGTAGAATTCTTTAATACATTTATTTATCTTATATTGGTCACTAATTTCACTACCATCAACATTCAGACGCCTCACTGTTGACCGTGTTTTCTTTCTAAACCTAAAAAAATACCTATTACTTTTTCCTCCATCTCATAATAGTTACATCTGGACCTGATTATTAACCCACGAGTTTCTTCTTCTAAAATATTTTCCAACTGTAGTTTCAAATCAGAATAAAGTGCCACATCATTCTCATCATCTAAATTTGATTCCAAATCTATAGTTGATTTCTCCAATTCAAGTAATCTCTTTCGTTTATTTTGGGCTTTACTCTTTGTATAGGAAAATGTAAATCTCATAATCTTATATTTCATGAACTTCCATGTCCCAATGGCATCCCCATCTAGGGTATCCTGTCCCCAAGTGTTAATATTCTGATTCATTTGGTTAACAAAGTCCTGATCGAGACACAAACTATTATTAAACTTCCAGTATGATGTACCGTGTTTATCCATAGAGTCGTTACTTAAATATAAAAAGTGCAGAATGATCAGAGGCAATTGATGGCACAATATCAACCGATCTTACATTATCCTGTAGGAAGTCTGAAATAAACCGATAATCCAGACAACTTTGAATGACTGGTGATCTCTGGCGCCAAGTAGATCGTTTTAAATTGAGATTTTTAACCCTCCATATATCAATCAAAACCAATACTGCTAGCTTTTCATTCACAATATTCAAAATATTTTTGTTGAATCTCAGACTTCCTCCTTGTCTATCCAAAAGTGGGTTTAAACACAGATTAAAATCACCCCCTCCCCAAAAAAATAACTGCTTTATCGCCCTCAGGGTTAAAGTCCTCAATCTTAGAACAAACTTGATTGAAAAAAGGTACTTAATCAACTGGACAATTGGGTGCATAAATATTACAAAGAATTACGTTAATACCCTGAATTGTAACATCCATACAAATTAGCCTACCATACCATGAACCATGATATCCAATGATCTTTTGATCATAATACCAACCCCCCTACCATGACTGGTTCCATGAGAATAAACAATATTACCCTTCCAATCATTTGCCCATCTCTGCTCAATCTCTTGTATACTGTACAATTCCTGTAGCATGATAACATCACTACCATTTTGTTTTAACCAAGTGAATATTTTTTTTCCTTTTCAAATAATTCCTAATGCCCCGTACGTTCAAAGACAGGAGCTTAAAAGAAAAACTATCCATTACTCAACAAACAACAAATTACATCACAGTACCCAGACAGACCAAAAAAAGACCAGTACAACCAGCACCAAAGTGCATGGTGAAAAAGCATGCCGGCACAAAGTACAAAAAATAAAAAAAAAATAAAAAAGATAAAGAACAAATAAATAAATAACAAAAATACTGCATATGACTTAACCACAAAGAGATAAATGAAAAGGTGACTGGGAATAAGTAACAGTCAGTATGAAGCTGTCCTATACGCATATTACAACGTTTCAACTTTCATTTCATTATTCTCAAATAGTGCCATTGATGGTACTCACAGTAAAACAGAAACTTTCCTATCCGGAAGTTACTTTTAAATTTACATTTTTCCCGCGAAAAATACCGTATAAATATAACATAAAAGTTCACTGGGAACAAGTAACAGTCAATATGTAACTAACCCATACTCGTACATGTAATCACAATGGTGGTTTATTTCCACATCTCAGACGTGTTAGCTTGCCTTCGACATTTTCAAATAATAGCACTGCTGGTACTTGAGGTGGAACAACAACTTTTCTCTCAGGAAATTTCATTTTTTGCGCAAGAAGTACTTTCCATTCACGACGGACTGTTTCTGTCACGTCATCGGAGACCGCCATCTTGACTTTTTGACCCTTCCAATTATTGTTTTTGATATTAAATTACGTGGAACCAACTTCAACATTGCCACTTTATCCTGGAGTCTCAAAAACTTAATATGTATGGGTCTAGTTTTACCCATTACCTTGGGAGGACCGGCTGGAGTTCTGTGACACAGTTCAACTACTCAACCTTTGGCTTCAGTAATCCTAAGATCGTTTACCAGCAGACTAATTATGAACTCGACCATGTTACGCAAGCTTTCCTCCATTCCTTCTGGAATATTATATATAACCACATTGTTTCTTCTAAGCCTATTAGACAAAGAGTCCACATTCACCTTCAAATCTCGTATCTCAGATAAAATAAGTTCCCCATCTATAGTCTTCTACTTTCTGAATACATTCGTTATGTTCTAACAACGATTGATATTATTTACCTTTGTCGATAAAGGCATTAACATACCAATATTAAATTTCAGCTTCTTGTCTAATGTCACCGTGTCAAGGTTTACTGCTATCTAGCCTACTATATGCAGATGACATAGTGCTCACATCAACATCCAAATCAGGACTACAAGACAGTATTAATATTTTACAGCAATACACGCAAACAAAGAAAGCAAAAGTTATGATTTTCACCAAAAATGAGTGCAAACCTGAAGATACACTATTCTTCTATGGAAACATAACACTGAACAAGACCAATCAATTCACATATCTAGGAATCATATTTAACTCAAATTAAACTATGGAACAATGGAACTTCTAACCGACAAAGCCAGAAAAGCCGAAAAAACGCATAGAATATATATATATAACCTGATTCATAAGACAAGAACTTTATGAACAATTTAACAGAATATACAATAATTTCTCAACACAGAATTACATGGACAAATTCAAAATTATTTTAAACACAACAGAGCCATCTCTGCTTAGACATGTTATCAGATACTTAAACAATGCTGTTACGTAAAGACTAGTACTAACTAGTAGTTAAGTTGGTGTTTATATATACCATATCAAAACAAAAAATACTTAATACAAACAAAAAAATGAATTGTAACTTCTTTACGGTTATAATAAAGATTATTATTATTATTACATGTTTTGTTATGGAACTGCCTTGTGATGTCATCGCTGTTTTCATTTTCACTCGTCGAATATACCTTGGAAAAAGTCCCAAGGGCACTTGGCCAAACCTTGAATTGTTCACCCTTAAAACGTTTTGTTGCTTGTGAAAAAATACTATTTTAACTCACTAGTATCGAGAAATATGCCCTAAACAACGGTTATGTGAACAATATTACCAATTTATTTGTTGGACGCAATAAATGAGAAGAACACGCAGCACGATAAACTAAAATATTAACCTCTAAATACGAGTGTAACATTAGAAACTCTGGGAGGCCGGGCGATGATAGAAAAACTGCGCAAACTATTTTTCCGTTGCTTAGTTTTGTGTTAATTGTCCGTTTCATGATGAATTTGTGTATTTTTTGCAGGGTTTGTTTTCCAATTTTCCTAATTCTGCCACCCCTCATAGTTCTAATGGACCACGCTTTTATGGGGTGAGATAAGTGCCGAAAACATTTCTCTTAGCATTTTACCATTATGTTCACATTCTTGTTTTCATTTTGTTAGCTTTTTATACTTATTACATCATTATGTCCACACTTTTTATTATTTTATCATTGTGTTCACATTATTTTTAAATTTGGTTTGCATTTTTACGTTATTTCATCATTTGGTTCACATTTTTATATTATTTTATCATTATATTCACGTTATTTTTTAATTTTGTTTGCATTTTTACATTATTTCATCATCATATTCACATTTTTATATTATTTTATCATTATGTTCACATTACTTTTTTAATTTTGTTTGCATTTTTGCATTATTTCATCATTATGTTCAAATCTGTATCATTATGTTTTCATTTTACCTTTATTTCATGTTAATATGTTAGCATTGTCATGTTATTTTATCCTTATTGTATCCTTATTGTATCCTTATTGTATCATTATGTTTTCGTTTTATTTCATCATTTTGTTCACATTTATTATTTTGTCATTATGTTAGCATTATGTTAGCATTATTTGACATGTTTATCTGTCTAATTATGATAATTTATGCATGGTGAACAAACTCCCTAGATCAGCATAGGCGCGAGTACATGCGAGTAGTTGTCATGGGTTTGAAACTACGTGTTTGTGGCATAAGTATATCTTGTATTTATATCCCAGTGTACTAATACAGTATAAACAGAACCTTTGTTTTTACTGCTGACTATTATTTATAGCGAATTTACCATACTAGTCGAAGCTAATTATAATAGATACGTTAGGGGGTATTATACACACACGAGACGGGGAAAATGTCGTCTGCACCAGGTATATTGTGTTGTCTCCCTCGGCAAAAGTGACCAAAATTCAGGAAGCAGGTCAAGCTTTGTGCGATGCAAGTTTGTTGTTACAGCAAGCTGTTCCAGTGGTCGATGCTGAAACAGTGTCACGATCGCCGTTGCCGGTTGAAACCAATCCCGGTCAGAATGTTCAAGTTGGTTCAAATCCCGGGTTCAAATGGGAGCTCCTCGTCGCGTCCGGTGACTTCGGTGCATACACTCTCCGCACGGCTTAGTCTTTTCCACGAAACGAAACGAATCGTGAAAAAAAAACGAAATGAAATGAAACCAAAATCGAAGTCCGAAAACCGCGACTATTAATTTGGGTTCGTTCCGTCCGTCCGTACGCCCGGAGCTATATCTCGGACACCCATTGACGAATTTCATTCAAACTTTATATGAAGACAATACATAATGTCACACATATGCGCGTCAAGTTACTTTATGATCGGAGAAAAATGGCCGACTGGCAGTAATTTTGGATGTAAAATTTGCTATTTCTGATACCTAAACGTGTCCTCAGCATTTTCTCGGAGATGACTGGGCCGATTTGGATCAAAGTTGATATGATGATCATACATATTGGGTTGAAAGTGTAATTATTTTTTTTTCATGATTCGAACAAATATGGCCGACTGGCGGCCATTTTGTTTTTCATGGTACCCCTGCTACTTTATCGTGAATGCAATGAATGTTTCTATTTAAATTTTGTACAAAGATAGTATACCAAGAGATACATCTGCACCAACATGATTTTTGTGATTCAATTCAATATGGCTGTCTGACGCCCAATTTTCAAGTAAAAGCGCTAAATCGTCTTTTTTACATGTCCAGAGCTGTTTCTCAGAGATGACTGGGCCGATTTGTATCAAAGTTGGTATGATGATCATACATATTGGGTTATAGTTGCATGTCATATTTTTTTCTGTGATTTAAACTAATATGGCTGACTGGTGGCCATTTTGTTTTTCATGATACGCATGCCTACTTTCCCATGAATGCAATGAACATTTCTGTTTAAATTTTGTACAAAGACAGTATACCAATAGATACATCAACATAAACATTATATTTGTAATTTGATTCAATATGACTGTCAAATTCTCGTGTAAAAGCACTAAATCATATTTTTTTACAAATCCATCTCCTATTAATGGTTTCAATCTAATAACTTCATCAGCATCAAATTGATCACAAAATTTTGGACGGGGACTGTGTCATTAACAATGACTTGTTAACAATAAAATCATCTTGATATATTTTATGAATATATACAAAACACGGGATAATACAGTATGAACTTTAATGCCTGAAACACCTTTGTTCTATCTTCATATATAAGCAACATTATTGTGCAGGACTGATTAATACAATTGATAGTTGTACAATACACAGTGTATGTTTACAACTTTGGCTATAGCATATTAATTTATCTCCAGTTAATGCAATGTGGATAAAGTTACGTATGTATGTTACCAACAGACACATTTAACTCAGGTTCCTTACAAAAATAATGGGTGTTATTGTATTATTTGTGACGTCACACCTACCCCGGTAACTATGTCACTGCCCTATTGGAAAAACGTTTGGTTAAAGTTTGTAGCTGCTGCATTGCATAGAAAAAATCACAATATTTGTTGAGTGATCTAATTTAAGCACGCACCGAGTACGTCATACAATTTACTTTCAGGGAAACGCGATATAGGATACAGATACAACGTATTTTCAAGGTGAGGTTACCCATTTGCTTTTCCTCCAGATCTTAGGAATCAAAACAGAGTACACATCAGATACGAAATTCACATTATGCCACACGTCAGTCAGTCGCACCCTCAAGTACTGTGGTTTATGTTAAATAGCATAATACCTACGATCCGAATTGATTGTGTTGATGCTAAATGCTACAATCGTTGTTTTATAGTTATTTTCTTTACTTCGATCACAGCTGTTTTGTCTCGCGGACTTAGTGGCTAGTTCATCGTAGTTGTGCTGCTTGACTGGAATGATCACTGTGACATTTGACCTATATAATTCACCACGACGTGGAAATTAATCAATGCAAATTAAATTATTACCAGTTTCAAGAGTAACATTACCACTGGAGTTTCGTAGACTGAAACTGCTCTACGTGTCATGTGACTTATTATGGCAGCCATAACAGTTTGAGCGACACGAAAGTCACTTTCACTCCCAAACAATAGTTTACCAAGAGCGATACTTGGTGAGAGAGTAACATACATTGTAACACATCTTCTCATCTTTTAGCAGAAGCCAGGCGAGCTCATGAGCCAACTAATAATATATATACCGTTTTAATTAAGTACGGAGTCTGCAGACATAATGTGGTAAATAGTTTGTGTATCGTATTGAGTTGGGATCAGTTGGCATACTTGGCATCATATCACTCAATGTATCATGTCGCATGGGTGGATGATTGCGGGGCCAATGTGACACTTGACCAATCGCGGTCATCTCATAATGATCGAGGATGACGGATCGATAATCTATATTTTTATAGCGTCATCCACAGTGATTCAGACAATCAAAGTCCGTTTTGCGATCTAAATACAACAATCCCCTCAAATTTCGTTGCAAGTTACATCGCAATTTTACTACGCGCGAGACTCTTCTTTGTGAAAAACGCGTTGTAATATCCCCCATCTTTAAGGTACAGGCCGGGCAATACCGAGCAACATAATAAATAGCGCCTTTTATTTTTAATGTAATTTTACAGTATTTTTATTCTTACTAGACAGTTTTTTTATGCCTTTTGATTTCCAGCACAGCTTGGAAATAGTAGGTTCAGACTTTATTTATGTATTAATTAATTATTGCGATGCCTTATTTAATTTACTGGTTACTTCTTAATAATTATGTAGTATAGTGTTTATTTTGTTAATAATTATTTATTACTTAAAATCATTATGCATTAGTTTGTTTATTGTGTTATAATTATTTAGTATTTACTTGCTCATAGTATCAAAAGATTTTTATTAATTCATTGTGTCGTTTGGGGATAGCGCCTCCAACTGCCAGTTCGAAGTATCCTTTCAAAAATGGCTGATTGCTCACCCTTTTTTATTTTGTTCCTAATGTTGGTTGGTTTGGGCAGTTTTTAGTCTGTTTGGCTCGTTTTGGTCGTTCTATGTTTTGTAAATCGAAATGGCTGTCATGCCATGTTATAGTTACTCGTATTTATTAAGCTTCCATGTTGGTTACTCGTATTTATTAAGCTGTCATGTTAGTTACTCGTATTTATTGAGCTGCAAACTAAATATTCTAGAGAATTTTATTTCTATGACGTGGCAATTTTCGATGTCATTACAAAATTTGATATAGTTTTATTTCGTTTTGTGGAAAAGACTAAGCCGTATAAGGTATTAATTATACGACCTGTATATATTATAACCTAACAATGATGTATCAAACTATATACATCGACTTAGTGTTTGGTGTCTGCTAGCATTGTTGTCATTTCTCTGTACTGGCTTATTACATCGTCACGTGGGATACATAACGAGCATAACCCCCTATCTTACTGCATTTCCGCACTGGGACACTTTTGAAGTCCTAACACATATTTCAGCTATATACTTTATTTCCGAAATCGCGTTTATTGCAAAGATATTGGTTGCCAAAATGCAGAATGTTAGTGTGGAGACTGTTAGTCTGACCTAATTAGACACCCACTGCTGTTGCCACACCCACAGTTATTTCAACCAATCACATCCCGGTGTTATTATTAGTAGTTTGTTTGTTGTTTCATTGTAACTTACATGTAATCGAGTGAAGCGAATAAACAGTGGAGTTATTGTTACCGCACGGTGAACTTGTCTTCTCGATCTCTCTCCGGGTTTCTACCCACAACCGACTCAACTCACGTGCCCATGCGCACATTTGGTGCCGAGACCAGGATCAACGTACTTTGGAGGAAATTCTACAACGCATAGAAACATGGCAGAACGAGTTAAACATTCTGCAAGTAGAAGAGGACACCGTGCTTAAATGACGAGACAGTTACAAAAAGCCACTGACATCATGTCCAAAGATGACCCATTGACGCAACATGAAAAAGACGTTCTCATCGCAACGCATGAAGATATTACATCAAGATTGGAGCAGATCAGAGCATTGGATGAAGAAATTCTCAAAAGAGCCGACGAAATAGAGTTCGACAATCTATTTCTTGATGCAGACAACTACGTCATTGATATCAAAGAAAGAATCGTGGAGATAAGGAACTTCATCCAACGCACCGATACACCAACAACGCCAACAACACAGACATCATCTGAAATGTCAAGCACGTCGTTCACAAGTAACAACTCAGCGTCCAGAAGACGAACTGTAAATCTACCTAAACTAGATCTCGAAGAATTTTCAGGTGATATTCTTTCTTGGCAAAGTTTTATAGACACGTTTGAAGCAGCTATAGACAAGGACGACATGTTGGATGAGGTAAATAAGTTTCAATACCTACGAGCACATGTAAAGGGAGAAGCGGCTAAAGTAATCGAGGGATTGCAACTGACAAACGAGAACTACAAACACGCCTTAGAATTACTAAAACGACGTTACGGACTGAAACATAAAATACGAAATGCATATATGAAAGCACTTTGGGAATTGTCAAAACCGTCTAATGACTTATCCTCACTAAAGTTTTTCTACGACAACATGGAGAGTTACAGAAGAGGCTTAGAAGCACTTGGGAAGAGCGAAGACTCGTACGGAGATTTCCTCATACCTATCATCCTAGAAAAACTTCCAGGAAATTTCCGTCGAATCATCACTCGCGACCATGGAACCGACGATTGGTCATTTAAAAATCTACGTGAATCTGTGTGTAAGGAGATCAAAGCAATGGAGGCTGGCGAAATCTCTAACAATTCCGAATCGTCTTTCGCCTACAACGAATCGCATATGCGTAATGTACAGTTCTCTGCTCAAGCACTTCACACCAACACAAAAACTCGCAAACCAGATTGTGTTTTCTGCAGTAATTCACATCGTCCCTTCGATTGCACGAACGTAACCGACCATATGCAACGCTTCGAGATCATCAAAACGAAAGGACTATGTTTTAATTGTTTAAGCAAAGGACACTCTTCGCGATCTTGTCAATCTGTCTTTAAATGTCGGAAATGCGACAGCAAACACCACACTACGATTCATCATGCGTTCAAACAATCGCCAAAACTATCGAAACCAGACACTTCAAGCAATACCAACAGCCAGAAAATCCACGCTAATTCTGTGTCAACCGACCTTCAATCAACTAGCGGCAACGTACTTCTCAAAACGGCGATTACTCAAGTCTACTCGGATAAAGCATCGGCCGACGCAACAATCCTATTTGACGAAGGAGCTACAAGATCGTTTATCTCTGAGAAATTAGCCGAACATTTACACCTGACGCCAGACGGACAAACATCGGTCCAAATCTCCACCTTTGGCAATAAGAAATCTGCGCCGAAAAGGCTCAATTACGTAACGTTGACGGTAAAAACAACATGGGGGCCCGATATATCAATATCTACGTTAATTGTTCCTGAAATCTGCAATCCAATTAACAATCATATTTGTCCAGCTGTACTGAATTTACCGCACATCAAAGGACTCCAGCTAGCGCATCCTGCTGTAAACCATAAATATTTGAACATATCTCTTTTGATTGGTGCCGATCATTATTGGTCATTCGTGGGCGACAAAACCATCAAAGGCAACGGGCCGACCGCTGTTTCATCTCGTTTGGGTTACCTACTCTCTGGACCAACGTCACGTGATGCGTCATTCCCAACTGACGTCACCAGCTTTCACGTGAACGCATATTCACCAACTGACGATCCCGTAACTAAACTCTGGGATTTTGACACCATTGGCATTCGTGAACCTGCCAACACGGACTCTACTGATGACAAGGCAGACGAATTCGAAACGTTTTGCGAACAGAATATCGAACAACGCGACAAACAATACTTTGCCCGACTTCCCTGGAAAGAAAATCACCCGGTATTACCAACAAATAGGCGGATCGTCGAAAAACGAACACATCATATGGTACGTAAGCTTCCATCCGATTTACTTCCTGTTTACGACCGTATTATAAAGGAGCAAGAACACCGTGGGTTTATTGAACGACTGGATTCCGATAATCCGAATCAAGGGCACTACCTTCCTCACCATGCCGTCAAAAAGGACTCCCCCACTACACCAATTAGGATTGTCTATGATTGCAGCTGCAATACTTGTCAAACTCCGAGTCTTAACGACTGTCTCGATAAGGGTCCCATGTTACTTAATGATTTAGCAGGTATATTGCTAAGATTCCGTATGCATCCGATAGCCTTGGTCAGTGATTTGGAGAAAGCATTTTTACACGTGGCTCTTCATGAAGAGGACAGAGAATTTACAAAGTTTCTATGGCTTTCGGATCCGACCGACACAGAAAGTGACTTTATTGTCTTCCGTTTCTCATCTGTTCTTTTTGGATCAGTCGCCAGCCCCGCCATTTTAAATGCTGTTATTCGAAAACACCTACAAATGTTTGACACTAACACCGCCAGGGATCTACGCGAAAATATATATGTCGACAACGTTCTAAGTGGTGCAAAGAATGACGTCGATGCTATTTCGTACTACAATGACGCCAACGATTTGACTACTTCCGCTGGGTTCAATCTCCGTTCGTGGTCAACAAACAGTTCTCTATTGCAAGACATCGCTAGGAAGGACGGAGTTTTACTCGATGACAATAACCCATCATTACTTGGTATGAAGTGGAATACAAATACAGATACTATTGGCTACAAATCGTACGAACACCAACCTACCAAGAAGATAACTAAACGAGAAATTGTTAGACGTACGAATGGTTTGTTTGATCCACTCGGACTATTAAATCCGGTTCATGTAAAAGCCAAAATATTTATACAGGCATTATGGAAGGAGAATCTTGAATGGGATAAAGAACTGCCGACACATTTAACGAACACTTGGTCGAAAATTGAAACGGACTTACGAAATGCATCTAATATCACCGTTCCACGCCTGTACACTAACGCCGAGGAAACGAACTCTTATAAACTCGTATGCTTTGTGGACAGCAGCACTAAAGCGTA
Source organism: Saccoglossus kowalevskii (assembly GCF_978046115.1). Taxonomy (NCBI): domain Eukaryota; kingdom Metazoa; phylum Hemichordata; class Enteropneusta; family Harrimaniidae; genus Saccoglossus; species Saccoglossus kowalevskii. The sequence goes on from NC_140643.1 coordinate 46,939,660, forward strand.
TGGTGCATCTGTCTATCTTGTATCAAACACATCGGCAAATCTAGTCATGGCCAAATCCCGAGTTGCACCAGTGAAAGACATCACCCTACCACGACTGGAACTTATGGCAGCTGTGTTAGGAACAAGACTTACAAAATTCGTTGAAAACCAACTATCTGCACGCCTTCATATTGAGGAGAAAATTCTCTTCTCGGACAGTCAAATTGTATTAAGCTGGATTAACAGCAAAGCTAAATTACCGGCATTCGTCAGACATCGCATCGAGGAAATTAAATCGTTTTCATTCAGGGACTATCGATACATTCCAACAACTCAAAACCCCGCCGATCTCTTGACAAGAGGAATAACTACAGAGCAGCTCAACAATTCTAAACTTTGGTGGCATGGCCCGAAATGCGTACATAACAACGTTCTGAATAAGGAAACCCCAACATGTACAACTGATGAACAGATCGAGCTTCACGATTCTACTGAAAACGCTGACAAAGTCAACACTGACATCATCGGTCAAACCAATGCTGGTTTGGATACTGTCAGTACTACCGGCATTGGTCAAATTGTTGATATAAATCGATACAACTCTTTACAAAAGTTAAATCGTATTACCGCGCTTGTTTTAAGGTTCGTCGATAACATCAAAAAACCTGCACAATCTCGAAATCTGAATGAGTTAGCAGCGAACGAAATCACGCAGGCACAATCAAAATGGGTAGTATATGTACAGAAGACGCGTTATCAAAAAGAACGTGAATTCCTACAAGTTGAAAATAACAAAGCCTCGCCTTTAATTCGACAACTTCGTTTATTTATTGATAAACAACACGTCATCCGCTGTGGTGGTCATCTACACAATGCGCCCATTGGAGACAATGCTAAGTTTCCAATTTTAATACCTCCTGATCACCAGTTTACGAATTTACTAGTTCGTGATGCCCATGAAAGATCACTACATTCCGGACTACAAAGTACTGTCACGTTATTACGTCAAACATACTGGATTACAAGGATTAGAGTTACCGTCAAGGCGTTACTACGGAAATGTGTAATATGCAAACGTGTTACCGGACGTTCTTACATGAAACCAATCACCGCCCCTCTGCCTAACTATCGCACCCAGAAATCTGAACCCTTTCAGGTTTGTGGCATTGATTTCACTGGTGAACTATACGTTAAACGGGAAAATGGCGGCGAGAGAAAATGTTACATATGTCTCTTCACGTGTGCTAATACCAGAGCAATACACTTGGAATTGGTTCAAGATTTATCAACCGATAGTTTTCTCCGCGCTTTTCGACGTTTTGCGGCGCGCAGATCTCTGCCTACACGAATCGTTTCCGACAACGCCACGACCTACTTATCCGCCGCTAAGGAAATCAACGATCTGTTCAACGACCCGCAAGTAAAAGCCTTCCTTGCAAACCATCACATTCAGTTAAAGAAAGTACTTCGTCGCGCATTCGTCACAATGGATGAAATGAATACTATATTGTGCGAAATAGAAACAACAATAAACAACCGTCCGATAACTTATGTTTATGGTGACGACGCAGAGGCGACTCCCCTCACCCCAGCTCACTTACTCCATGGCCGTACGTTGAACACATTACCACATGTAACTATCGACATGGAGGAACTCATCGATCCGACGTACGAAACAAAGGAAACTCTCCATAAACGTGCCACGAAGCTCAGTGAAACTATGGATCGACTTTGGAAAAAATGGGAGTTAGAATATTTATCAGCACTCCGAGAACGACATGAACGACAAAAAACCGGGAAATTAACAAACGCGATCAAGTCTGGAGACGTTGTACTTGTACATTCAGACAACAAGAAACGTACGTTATGGGATTTAGCCGTGGTCGAGTCTCTTATAACAGGAAACGACGGTATAACTCGCGCTGCAAATATCAGAACGCGTAACGGTAAAACAAATCGTCCTATTGTGAAACTATATCCTATTGAAGTCTCTACGGATAATATGCAATGCTTGGACACTGATAATATACAAATCTTGGACACTGACAACAATAGACATATTAACGATTCTAATGACACACGTACTGCTAATGTTATTTCTAATCGGCCTCCACGGCGTGAGGCGAACATCAGAGCCCGACAAAGAATTAGGGATTGGATTAATGACTGGTCAGGTTCTACTTCTTAAATCGAACATTTTTATGACTTGATTTGTGCTAGTTACCGTTTAATTTTAAATTGTTTAGTTCGTATTCTTTTTGTGAACATCAACGTTGTTATTCTATTATTCGCTTATATTTTTTATGTTTTATTCGATTTTCTAGTGATTTGTTAGTTACTACAATGCATGTACATGTAGTATTTATTTCTGCCGCCGGGAGTAATGTGGAGACTGTTAGTCTGACCTAATTAGACACCCACTGCTGTTGCCACACCCACAGTTATTTCAACCAATCACATCCCGGTGTTATTATTAGTAGTTTGTTTGTTGTTTCATTGTAACTTACATGTAATCGAGTGAAGCGAATAAACAGTGGAGTTATTGTTACCGCACGGTGAACTTGTCTTCTCGATCTCTCTCCGGGTTTCTACCCACAACTGACTCAACTCACGTGCCCATGCGCACAGTTAGTAAAATGAGAAACGTGTAAAGCTTTCTAGTATTTTGCATACTACAGTAGTATTTCTCCCACCACCAGCTTTTGAAAGCCAAGCTGCATGTGACATTTCGAAATTTGCAAGCTTTCGATTTGAATACATCAACTGTTAACAAACTATAACACTAAACTGTGATGTGTGACGCGGTCATAACAGTAAGAGTACAAGTATAAAACGATAATAACGACCACAGCTTTATGCCCGTTTATACTATAATTGAAACTGGACGTCACAATGGAGTGTCTTCAGAACAAATATGTAATTACTGTACCATCAATGAAATCTAAGATGAGCAACACTTTGTTATGTCGTGCCCCATTTATAGCAACCAACTATTCACAAAAAATGAACAGCATGAAAACACTTTCATAAATTTGAATCTGAAAGAAAAGTTCAATTTCTTATTAAGTTGCCAAAAAAAAATGGCAATGCCTCTTGCTCAACACCATCATAACTCTATTACATAATTGGGCCACTATTAATAATGTACAAGTGTAATAGCTTAATTCACAAAATATTTTTCTTAAAGTTTTTTTCCCCTCTTTTGTAGTTAATTGTATTAATGTTTGTATTGTATTTATTTTCGTTTATTGTCATATATCGATTTGGATGTTAAAAATAGGGGGCGGCCCCCTCTAAATCCGCTCATGCAAAGGCACCATATTTGTTCATACGATTGGATGGTCTATATTTTTCAGGTATATTTTACCACACCCAATTCCCCAAAGTGTGTAAATACGTATTTGCGTCATGCGCAGTCAGTGGTTACTGTTTTTTGAGGAAAACAAAATCAGGCGACATCCATAATTATCCAACTCGATATTCTACTAATGCGTTTGAAGATTTTTCATAATATAGGAGTAATACTGTAGTTTTTTTTATATTTTCTTATGATTTATGTTATGTTTTTTTTTTGTTTATCGACCAATTGTATTTAATAGCTACGGTGAAAGTGACCATTTCTCCTGCGTTCATACTTTCTTCTTTTCACCGTTGTTGGCGTCATCAGCCTGTTTTAAAACATTTCTCAGTACCATTATGTCCTGTAGAAAACCTGAATCAAGATGGAATACAACAAAATCAAGTTGAGTCAACTGCTGGAGAGGTAGGTCTTGTCGTATGTGACTGTACACATCTTGAGGCACAAAACAAATTGGTGTGCCCTCTAATTTCTATTCCTCTGATAATCCATTTACTAATTTTGTTTATAAAATGTGAATTTCATCAAATTCCACAACTATTGTGTTTTTCAGGATCACTATATCAATGATTTTTCTGTTGCTTCAATGACGTTCCCGAGAATTAGGTCAACTAGTTGCGTCACAACAACACTTTAGTCAGTGGAACACCATATTGGCTAAGAGGGCAAACTGCTCAGTACATCAAATGCATTCTTATGAGTTCGCATTATCCTGTAAATTTAGGAGACCCACTTAAAATTTGTACAATGTAGTTAATTTCCCATTAACCATTGATGGTGTATATATTGGCCAGTAAATGCTAGCTAGAGGTATATTATGATTATACAACTCAAATGGCAAAAGTTTATAATTAATTCTTCTTAACAATTATTCATCAGTTGCACGAGACTTCCAATGGGGAACAAATTTAGTGATGAAATTAATTGTAGCATCACAAATCCTATGAATCAAAATTACTTAACTTAATTAAATGTCAATTCAATGACTAAGCAGATCTGGGTCCTACTACTTAACGCGCGGACACGCGTGGAAGCGAACAGGGGGAATACCTAACGCGCCGGGCAGCGGCAGCAATCCTTGTACTGTATAATATTCGTTTATGCTCAAAATTTGAAACAGAGTGGCGAATTCGAGCAGCTATCCACACTTTTTATGATCGACGCCCGGGCATTCCGGCGTGTCGAGTCCGCCATGTTGTTTACTATTACATGTTTTTCACTTTATTGTATTTTATGTCAAGATCTCAAATGGGATACGATAGCAATAAAGAATTACTTACTTACTAATTACCAAACGCTTCAGCGTGGTATTAAGAGTTTGTTTTCAGGGGTGGGTGATACCAAGGTGGGAAATGGATGCACATAAGGGATTAATTCCTTGAATTGCAATATAGAGGGTTCAGGCCGAAATACAATATATAGTGTTTTCATGTTTCGTCTGATATTTCTGTGGTATTCCGCTGCTGTAAGTAATGCACGATTTGTTCCGAAATTCAGTATTTTGTGTGCATTCCAGGGTTATTCGTTTTTTGCTGAAAACACCCCTATTTTTTAATGGCAGAGTCGAATAGTTTCACTCCCACTGGGAAATCTGCATTGTTGCTTGAATGAGAGCTAATTAAACACATTTCCCAGACCGGCGAAAGAGTATGCAACAGCCAATTTTAACAGCCTGTCACATGATTTTAGTCTGAATGTCAACATGAAAAGAGGCTCGTCCATTATACGCAGGAGTAATTGGGAGTAGAATATGTGAGGGATAGTATTAACAGAGATGTGTATACTGGAAAGTAATAACTATCATACTTTTGCACTCTGAGCATTCCTGTTTTAGTATATTGGTTTGAAAATGTTGAACTTGCATGATTTGCAATGTGTTTTTTTTTTACTGAAACTCCCCTATTGATCGAATTCCGGGTTTGAACGAGAACGACACACCACGTGATTCATTTGAATACAATGCTGAAGGCAAGCATGCCGTGCTACTGTGGTACTCCACTGACGGGATGACTTACTAGTACTGCATGCTACAACTTCGCTTCTGATGTTGCTTGCTAGCCGTGGATTGAATGAATCTTGATTACCGGTTAAAATGTTGCTCATTTGGCGTTGGTAATCTTTATTTGGAACTGGGTAACGCCGCTACGTCGCCAGCAGAAACCTCCTGGTACTTCGTACTATGATAAAACTCAGTCAACATATACCAAGTTCTGTCAATCGTAGTATTCCATGTGATGTACACCTAATATGCAAAAAATGTTGCTAAACTGGATAAAAATAGCAGACGAACATTTATTTACAAAATAAAAATACTTCGGTTGCCAATGAAAACAAGCCGGTAAAAAACAAGCAATATGTTTTCGGCTGTTACCATGGTAGGACATGAACGTGAAGCTAACGTCGGTTTATAACTAAAACCAGGCACCTTATACGAGGTTCGCAAAATAACATTCAGTCTTTAGAAGTCACTTTATTTTATTGCTAGGACGTATTCAGCCGTTAAATGTATTATTTCCAACCGTTTTGCGATAGTATTTTCTAGATTGGAGGCAGCATTTAGATTTTATTCAAAGTTCAATTGGGATTACGTTGACAGTGTAACAATGTCGGCGCCAGTGATCTCTTACCAGTGCGCAACGTAGCCAGAATAAAAAGCATGATCATTTGGCCACTGCTATTACAAGACTGGTAGGAGGTAATAAATTTGGGGCGAAAGTATTCAAAAAACAGATTTTGGCTGTTGCCATGGTAGCGGTGGGTCAGGATTGTTTTTCCAATTAGTGATGGTACGATCTGCCTATCAAGTTTGAACAAAATCAGCCAAGCCAAAAAAAATCACAGAAGAGTTAAAAAGCCATTCCTGGTGAACAGTTACTCTAACTTTGGGGTCAAATTTTTCATTAATGAAAAAAGATATAAAAAATTCAAATAGTAACTTTGTACCCACACTCAAACCGAGTACAATGAGCTATGTCTGAGGTGTTGTATCACAGGGAATTGGACAAACTTATGTATTTTAATAAATTATTGAATAATAAAATGTTATATAACTTTTCTTTTACCCCCTCCCCTTCCTGGTATCTAAATCAAGTAATCACTATTTTTATTTTGTAAACACATTTCCGTCTGCTATTTTTATCAGGTTCAAATCGTTCACCAATCGTTCATTTTTGGCATGTTAGATGTACATCACATATAATACTTGGCTTGGGAGAACTTAATGTATGTTGACCACCTGGAAACTGAGTTTTATCAATCTTGAAGGGCTCTCTGAACATCCACCCGCAGCCTGAACCCGCAGTAAAATCAGCCTTTTCACTTTGGCGCGTAGATGTTTTGACTTGACAAGTTGTTTGACAGCTAGCAAAAAGATTGTGCGACGCGCATCGTCGGCGGCGTCTTTTTTATGACGTTTTGAACACTTAGTCAATTTGAGCAGTATTTATTCGGACAATGACTCAAGTTTAGACGTCTGATTATTTTATTTTCACACGTACAGTGACACGCGTTTTACACTGGGTCGCAGCACTGTCTTGGAGCATATTAATGGGCAATTGGGTTCCCCGACCTAAATTTCTATCCCGATTTGTTGCACGTTCTTTCTTTAATATGAAATAATCAAATATGGGACATATGTAATAATAACAGAACCCCATACCCTCCCAGTGGCTTCGCTCGTGAAAGTACGGCAGCAGGATACACCGCATCACTCGTGAAAATAACTTCCATACGCAATGAAAGCCACGGGGAGGGTATGGGGTTCTGTCATAATACTTCATTATCACTGAAAACATTTTCCCCCTGAAATAAATTCCAGTGAAAATGCCATTTCCCTCATACTCTATTGAGACACAGCACAGTGGAAATTGGATTCACATGTAATGCTTGAAAACATGTCAGCAACAGTAAATTAAGTGAAATTCTACGTGACTTCATAATAGTTGGAAATGAACACATTACACCCGACCCTACCACTCCATACACAATGTAAACTACACCCCAAAACATCCTTTCGCCCATGGGTACTATCGTGTTTCACCAGTGTATTCTATTTGACGTCAGGAGAAATTGAAATAAACAAATTATAATTTCAGCCTCTAGTTGAGCACTGATTAAATCATAAACTACATCGTCTTTATGTCAACTTTAAGTTATTCATTGCCTACATCAGTGACTTCAAAATATATGTTTCAATCCCAAGAATTTAACTCGCTGTTAATTGCATGGGAGTGCCAGTCTTTCATGAATTTCTATTGTCATGTCAATTTCTTGCGATTACTGGGAACATGAAGCTGTAACTAAATCCTGGTATAAGCACCGGTTAGGCAGGCTTGAACTATGCATGTGAAGCCACCTGAGAGGTATATTCAATCCAATAGATTTCTCATTGTTTGGTAACTATTTGCTGCAAATGCAGCAAAAATCAATATAAAAATATTACCCACACAGCATTCTACAGGTTACTTGTTTTGGTTAGTGTTTAACAATAGGACAATACCATTCGATCCATGGGGGTGACAGGCTACGAATGTGCCGACATTGTCGAAGGACAAGGACAGGACAAGTTTGTGCAAGTGTGGCGAGACTCCCGTAGTTACGCGGAAATTATTTACCTCATGTAAATAAAAGCATCTCATTGTTGTACTATATTGTATCGTATCATGGATCTAGGTAGTCCTGCGTACAGTCTATGGAGGTACGCCGGGCTGTGGTGGAGTCGTCTATCAACCAAACGCGTCCCCGTACACACACAGCACTGTATGCAGGGCTAGCATCCAAGAGCTTCGTGGTTGTGTAGTCAAAATAATGTTACAATGTGAAAACAGACAACCACTCAGCCATAATACCATGAACAATATACGGTAAGAGTCTGTTTGATGGCGGCAGCGTTTGAGATAATACAACAACTACACAGATTTTCCGACAAAATGCTTAAACCAGCTGCTTCAGAAAATACAAATCAACCTTTTTTTCTATGTTTGGAAATTTGAGCGCCTTGTTCTGTACTGTACTGTATTGTTAGTTATTTTTTACATGTTTTTAGAAAGTATCACTTTATTGAACTTTTCATCAAAACCTCAAATACATGATACAACAGCAATAAAATTGTATTCTACGTCCACGGTAAAGTCTGCATGACTTGCGCGTTTTGATTATAAACAAAATAAATCCTGGCTAACGAAATTGACAATGCTATGATAAATGTGTTTTTCGTTGTCGCTATAATGCAGTATCAGAACTCCGAGTTAAAATATTAACGGGGCAGTACAATTGCGCATGCCTCCCATTAGTTCCAAAGAACGGCATTATCACGTCGGTATGTTCAATGGTCCACACTGAATACAATGGCATAACACTAATAGTTTTGAAAAAATACATTATCACGTCGGCAAGTTCAATCGTCCACATCTAAGACAATGGCATAACTCTGTAATAGTTCTGGAAAAAAACATTAACGTGTCGGCAAGTTCAATCGTCCACACCGAAGACAATGGCATAACTCTGTAATAGTTCTGAAAAGAAGACGTTATCATGTCGACAGGTTAAATTGCTCAAACCATGGACGTCTCTAGTACGTCCATGCTCAAACTAAAAGCAACGTCATACACTGATTTAAAAAAAAAAAAACGCCGATAGCACACGGGTGGGAAAGATCGATCACGGGGCATGTATACAGAAAACTACTGTAGCTCGCCAACTGGGCTTGGGATCTCTCCATCGCGTCAAGAGGTCATTCATTCGCAAACGTGAATTCGTACAGCGGGCGATGAACTGAACTTGACCTTTTGATGTGTCGCTTCCAAGGCGTTGTGATACTCTCTTTATTACTACCTATATTTAATACAAGTAACCTGTAGAATACTGTGTGGGTAATATTTTTTATATTGATTTTTGTTGCATTTGCAGCAAATAGTTACCAAACAATGAGAAATCTATAGGATTGAATATACCCCACAGCTGGCTTCACATGCATTGTTCATAGTTCATATGGTGCTTACACCAGGATTTAATTACAGCACCTAGGCGGTATGTGGTTACAGCTTAATGTTCGAGTAATCGCAAGAAATTGACATGACAATAAAAATTCATTAAAGACTGCCACTCCCATGCAATTAACAGCGAGTGAAATTCCTGGGATTGAAACATATATTTTGAAGTCACTGGTGTAGGCAACGAATAACTGCAAGTTGACATAAAGACGAGGTAGTTTATTTAATCAGTGGTCAACTAGAGGCTGAAATTATAATTAATTTGTTTATTTCAATTTCTCCTGACGTCAAATAGAATACACTGGTGAAACACGGTAGTAACTGTGTGTGAAAGGATGTTTTGGGGTGTAGTTTACATTGTATATAGAGTGGTAGGGTCGGGTGTAATGTGTTCATTTCCAACTATTATGAAGTCACGTAGAATTTCACTTAATTTATTTTTTCTGACATGTTTTCAAGCATTACATGTGAATCCAATTTTCACTGCGCTGTGTCTCAATAGAGTATGAGGGAAATGGCATATTCACTGGAATTTATTTCAGGGGAAAAATGTTTTCAGTGATAATGAAGTATTATGACAGATACCCTCTGTTAATTGTATAATAATAAAAAAAAAAAAAAAAATATACCCTCCCCGTGGCTTTCATTGCGTATGGAAGTTATTTTCACGAGTGATGCGGTGTATCCTGCTGCCGTACTTTCACGAGCGAAGCCACGGGGAGGGTGTGGGGTTCTGTTATTATACACATGTCCCATATTTGATTATTTCATATTAAAAAAAGAACGTGCAACAAACCGGGATAGAAATTTAGATCGGGGAACCCAATTGCCCATTAATATGCTCCAAGACAGTGCTGCGACCTAGCAACGCTTGTCAGTGTAGAACGCGTGTCGCTGTACGTGTGAAAATAAAATAATCAGACGTCTAATTTAAGTCATTGTCCGAATAAATAACTCGTGGATGTTTAAGCGCGGTGGTCGTAGCGCAGCGCGTGTTCGAATTTCATGTAAATAAACAATGTATTTTACACGCGTTGTATACGTCGCTATGAGTCCCATATCGAACAGAACGCGACACGACGACTGTCGCCCTTTAGTTGGGACCACGACAGAACCAGAACTTAAACTGGGCGACTACGATACACGGTTGATGTTGAAGTTAAAAGTTCCTCCACAGATCTGTGCATTGGCAAACATGCCGTGCAACTGCAACACTCCACTGACGGAATGACTTTCGTTGAAATCGGTCGTCGCTGACTCGTGAGCTGCACACTACAACCTCGTTTGTGATGTTGCTTGCTTGTCGTGGATGGACTGAGTCTTGGTTACCGGTTAAATTTTGCTAATTTGGCGTTGGTAATCTTTATTTGGAACTGAGTAACGCCGCAACGTCGCCAACAGAAACCTCATGGTATATCGATGTTGATGGTTGCGGCTCCATATTAATCGGAGATTTCACTGCGGGTCCAGGCAGCGGGTGGATCTTCCGAGAGCCCTTCAAGATTTATAAAACTCAGATTCCAGGTGGTCAACAAACATTAAGTTCTCCCAATCCTAGTATTCTATGTGATGTACATCTAACATGCCAAAAACGCTGGTGAACGATTTGAACCTGACAAAAATACTTGAAATAGATACCAGGAAGGGGAGGGGGGTAAAAGAAAAGTTATATAACATTTTATTATTCAATAATTTATTAAAATACATAAGTTTGTCCAACTCCTTGTGATACAACACCTCAGACATAGCTCATTGTATTCGGCTTGAGTGTGGGCAAAAAGTTACTATTTGAATTTTTGATATCTGTTTTCATTAATGAGAAAGTTGACCCCGAAGTTAGAGTAACTGTTCAGCAGGAATGGCTTTTTAACTCTTCTGTGATTTTTTTGGGCTTGGCTGATTTTGTCACGGTTCATACTTGACAGGCAGGTCGTACCATCACTAATTGGAAAAACAATCCTGACCCACCGCTACCATGGCAACAGCCAAAGTCTTGTAATAGCAGTGCCCAAATGATCATGCCTTTTATCGTGGCTACGTTGCGCACTGGTAAGAGATCACCGGCGCCGACATTGTTACCACTGTCAACGGAATCCCAACGCAGCTTTGAACTTTGAATAAAATGTAAATGCTGCCTCCAATCTAGAAAATACTATCGCAAAACGGTTGGAAATAATACATTTAACGGCTGAATACGTCCTAACAATAAAATAAAGTGACTTCTAATGACTGCCATGTTATTTTGCGAACCTCGTATAAGGTGCCCGGTTTTAGTTATAAACAGACGTTAGCTTCACGTTCATGTCCTTCCATGATAACAGCCGAAAACATATTGCTTGTTTTTTACCGGTTTTCATTGGCAACCGAAGTATTTTTATTTTGTAAACAAATTTTCGTCTGCTATTTTTATTCAGTTCAAATCGTTCAGCAACATTTTTGGCATATTAGGTGTACATCACATGGAATACTACGATTGAGAGAACTTGATGTATGTTGACTGATTTTTATCATAGTACGAAGTACCAGGAAGTTACTCAGTTCCAAATAAAGATTACCAACGTCAAATGAGCAACATTTGACTGGTAATCAAGATTCATGTAATCCATGGCTAACAAGCAACATCACAAGCGAAGTTGTAGCATGCAGTACCAGTAAGTCATCCCGTCAGTGCAGTACTGCAGTAACACGGCATGTTTGCCATCAGCATTGTATTCAAACGAATCACGTGGTGTGCCGTTCTCGTTCAAACCCGGGATTCGATCAATAGGGGAGTCCAATTAAAAAAACACATTGCAAATCATGCAAGTTCAACATTTTCAAACCAATATACTAAAACAGAAATGCTCAGAGATGCAAATGAAGGATAGATATTACTTTTCACTATACACATCTCTGTTGATACTATCCCTCACATATTCTACTCCCAATTACTCCTGCGTAAAATGGACTAGCCTCTTTCATGTTGACATTCAGACTAAAATCATGTGACAGGCTGTTAAAATTGGCTGTTGCATACTCTTTCGCCGGTCTGGAAAATGTGTTTAATTAACTCACATTCAAGCAACAATGCAGATTTCCCAGTGGGAGTGAGACTATTCGACTCTGCCACTAAAAAATAGGGGTGTTTTCAGCAAAAAACGAATAACCCTGGAATACACACAAAATACTGAATTTCGGAACAAATCGTGCATTACTTACAGCAGCGGAATACCACAGAAATATCAGACGAAACATGAAAACACTATATATTGTATTTCAGCCTGAACCCTCTATATTGCAATTCAAGGAATTAATCCCATATGTGCATCCATTTCCCACCTTGGTATCACCCACCCCTGAAAACAAACTCTTAATACCACGCTGAAGCGTTTGGTAAAAAGTGGGAACGTCATTCAGTTTCAGTTTCATTGTTAACGGCAGGTTATACTAGCCACGGTTACGGTTTTTTAGTAACCGTGTACTAGCGCACCGGAAGCATGTGTGCGAATAGAGGTCATAGCCGTCACACGCCCACGGCGGGCTTAGACATATTACGAAACGACCCAAACGATCCAAAAACGAACCAAACGATCCAAAAACGAACCAAACGAGCCAAACGATCCAAAAAACGAGCCAAAATGACAACAACAAATCGTCAAACTGTCCAATTACCGCGATGTTATTGCGACAGCCATTTTAATGAGCACATCGGCCGATGAGGGCGCTGTTCGCATCAAGCCGCATCAAAATATTTGTATCTTCTGATTTCATTAAGTCAATGAACTTAGTAAAATTAGGTGGATTATAAAAGAAATACGGTAAGTACTTGTCTCTGAAATTTGCAAAAAATGTACAGACTAAAAGAAAATGATATTCATTTTCAATTTGGTTCAAGTCACAGAGAGTACAAACCCTTTAATCTCTTTCCGTTTATTCTCGGCTAGCTTTAATAAGCAAACAATGGGCTGAGCAACGGAATCTTGATAAATAGCTTCTATGTTTAAAGATATTAACTGAAAATATATAATGCTCGGGTGTAATTGTAGTTTTGAATTCTCTGTAAGTTTCTAATTTATTCATTGTACATATGTCCCCAACCCATTCACAATGCAAGAAATATTTGAATCGTTCGCAAAAAACATCCATAAATATATTGATATTTTTAACCTCCTGGGCATGCCACGTTTCATCTAAGTTACAAAGAAATAACAAGTTTTTCACTTCAGCTACCCATGTTTTCTTTGAGCTGAACCCAGACTCTTCTATGTTATACAACATATTGTAACATTTGCGTGGATACCTGGAAGGTGGCATATTGACCAATTTCGCCCAGTATTTCACACACCGCTTTGCTGTATAAAAGTAAATGGGATATCTCCCACATTCACCCAAAACACTATTATTCGGAGCTCTGTTTGAAATGCCTAGAAATCGTCTGCATGCATAATACTGGACTCGCTCTAAAGTGTCATATTTCCTAAAACCCCATATCTCTGCCGCGTATGTTAATAATATTGGCAAGACCATTAAATCGAAAATTTTGAAAAAAGTTTTATAGGGCAGGGGATCTATTTGTCTTGTATTTTTTGAGATGGCAATAAATTGTTTTTTTTTTTGCTTGTTGGGCCAAAACGTTAGTTGCCGAAGACCACTGCAACCTGCAGGAAAATACAATACCTAGATATTTGTAGTATGACACCACTTCTACGGGTGGTCCCCATAGTACCACTTCTCGTTAGATGACCGCCATCATGATTTTTTAAAAGCTATAACCTTTGTCTTTTCCATGTTTACTACTATTTTCCACTTTTCGCAATATAAATTCAGTTTATTAAATAAACGTTGCAACCCTACTATTGAATCAGAGAACATTGTTACATCATCCGCGAATAATAAGCAAAATAATTCCGTATCATGCGGGGAAAGTTGAGTCCCATGTTGTTCCGTTGTTTCCAGTTCAGTTACCAACTCGTTGATAAAAAAGGAGAATAAAAAGGGGCTCAATATACAGCCTTGGCGAACACCGATTGGGCACTCAAAATAATCTGTAAAACATTATAATACATACTTGTCAAAATGTTGAACATTTTACCACTTATTCCCCCTTTTAATAAGGTATACCTATAGTCTTTGTCTCTCTACTCTGTCGAAGGCCTTCGAAAAGTCTACAAAAGCACAGTAGAATTTATCCCGTTTTTTTTTGTTTCTGGACAATAGACTGAAGAACAAACACATTGTAAAAAGTGGAATAACCCCGTTTAAATTCCGCATGTGCCTCGTCTACCTTTCGAAAGGCCTCCGCCCAGAAATAGAGCCGTTTATTTAAGATGAATGTAAAAAAAATTCCCAAAACATTGAGTAACGAAATCGGCCTGTAGTTTCCTGGGTCGTCTGAATCTCCTTTCGTGTGAATGGGTACAACAATTGCCCTAGCCCAATCATGTGGAAAATTATCAGAGTCAAAGATATTATTAAAAATAATGTTTAGGTAAGGGGTTAGAATATTTATTGATGCCTTGAAATACTCCCCAATAAGACCGTCCGGTCCTGCTGTTTTTCCGTTTTTTAAGGAATTTATGCTTTGGCGAATCTCTTCCTCCGTATTAACCCCATTTAAAAGGTCCCAGTCTATTTCCATATTTGTGTCGAGCAGAAAAACATATGCTACATCGATCATGTTTTCTATATCATTTGCTAAAGGGAAATCTTCTACATTTGAACAGGGGAAGAAAGTACTGAAGTATTCAGCCCACTGGTCGGATGAAATTGACAAGGTCAATCTAACCCGACCAGTGGAATAATTAATGCGTTTTAGAGAAGACCAAAATGACTTGAAAGTGATACATTCAATATCTGATCTTAGACAATTTATATATTCAGATTTCTTTGTACGGCATTTAATCTTATAACTGTTACGTTTTGCTCGATAGTCTTGCAAGTCAGTGATGTCGTTTGTATTGCGGAATTTTCTCAATGCTTTGTACACCTGTTTTTTACATCCTCTACAATCCGCGTCAAACCAAGGTGCCTGTGTTTTGGGGGCATAATTGAAAAGTTGGCAACTTTGGGAAATAAATTAGAGGATAATATTACATAATCGACAGTACTGGTTCCATTTGTGGTAATACATGTAAACTCACCAATACGAGCATCATTCCCCACCCTCCCATTTAGAATATGTACATTAAATAAACAGCACAGGGACAAAAGTCATCGCCCAAAGTTGTTTACAATATTATCTTTTGCAAAGCGGGGAGTATTAAAATACGGTACAGGCAGGCATTGAAGTCCCCGCTTGAAATTAATTCCACATCCTCCAAATTGGAAACAATATCTAACAAACTGTTTTCTAATAATTCAATCCCATTATAAGCGTCAATTCTGTCATATATCGTAGCATTTTGTGGTGGAATATACGCATTACAATATAAAATACCTTTTCCAATATTGAATAATTCCTTTTTGAGAACAAATAAACAATCTGGCAAGTCATTTTTAATATGTTTTACATAATTTACCAAATACTCCACCAGCAAAACGTCCACGTGATTTAATTTTAGGGCGACAATAATTAAAAACAATAAAACTTGGGAAATTGTCAGAGAATTGCTCATCGTACTCTGACCAAGTTTCTGAGAATGAAATTATATCGTATGACATAATAAACTGAACAAAATCATCTATTGATTATTGTTCTACTGATAATGTATTTCTTTCTTATCTCTGGTATCAGAGTATCCCAGAATTCGCATAATGTCAAGGAATATATATTTAGATTTAGTGAAGCCATATGGTCATTCAACCCCAAAGTCAATCAACCACCCTTCCGTGTGAGGGTACTGGTAGTATATTCACTATGATAATGGGCACGACAGATCTAGATAACAATTTGGTATTATGAATGGCAAATAATATTATAAATAAGAACAAAAAATCAACTGAAAAAAATCCATCTCTGGGTTTAGAAGTTATGCACGGAAAAGCCTGCAAAATTATTATGCAAAGTAAGTAATTAATATGCTTCTGGAATTATCTGAAATTATCAACCCGGTATTCCTCGACGTTCTGTGATTCCGTTATTTCTACTCACTGGCGGATCCAGAAATTCGGTGAGAAGGGAGGGCGCTCCTATTGACGTGGCCGAAGGTGGACTGGGTTTGTCAATTCATTTGTCATTTTTTTTTTTGCGGGCTGAAGGTGGGAATGCGCCTTGCGTGACTCTCCCTAACTCCGCTAGTGCTACTAATACGATTTCGTAATCGCGGTAAACCCTATATCAAATGAATATACGCTGTGTTCATAATCCCATGTCCGGCCATATGCTTACTTACTTGTATTGTCGCCGAGGACCGAACAAGACAAAACGCATAAAGGAACGTCAACAAGAATGACATAATGGTAGGGTAACATTGCTCGTTGTAATTGAAGAAAAGAAACGAAACGAAACGGAATGATACACATAGAGACAATTAATCTCTAATCAGAGAATATGGATTTTAAATGCAAAATATTTACAAAATATAGTTTGCCGAAAATAACAACATTTTAAGCAGCAAATGGTTCGTGTCGCTTACATAATCGCTTAATTACGGAATTCTGTAATCAGGGAAACAAGGGTTCTACACGTACAATATTCACAACTGTCGGACGAAATCCGACCAGTATAGCACCTTTCAGTCGTGCATATAACGACATAAAACATTTGCCGAAAATTGTCCGATTATCTGTAAGCGTTGACCTTATATACAACAAAAAGTTCACAAAAGGTGTGATCATTCATGCCATCTTAATCAACATTGGAAATAATATTGTCTCTTAATTTGAAACCGTCGGATACATACTTTGATGAACTCAGAGGTACAAACGAGTCACGAGAGTTTAAAAGTGAAATGACTGTTATTTTTTATGGGTATTTGTAATAGTAAGGGGAGAGAAAATTTCTCTCAAATGTTTGTATAAGTTCAAATCAAATAAGTGGTTCTCAAAATATAAAATTATTTGCGGGGAAAATGGTAAATTATTATGCAAATTTGACAATTAGTATGATTTAGTGGCACAACAATATTATCAGAACTTGCATTTGTCCCATGCTGTCTGCACAAAATGTCATCCGAATCAATACTTAAAATGAAAATCATGAGACAGGTTCTTGGTTTTAGAGTGGGCATGATGCGAAATTCATATTACACGCATTTAGGCTGACAAGGACAGATGATTTGTTTAACATGTAAATCAGTAAAAATACCTTATTAAAATTAAGACCAACAATTAGTCTTACTGTGGTATCTTAAAGATAAACGAACAAATGAATAAATTTATTGACTAGCAATATAGTTGTCAAACTTTGCATGTTTGTTGTTGTTATTTATTTATTTATTATTTATTATTTATAAATTATGGGTTATTTTTTATAATAATATTTATTTCTAGTAAATATTTATTTATTTGCTTATTTATCATTATTTACTATTATTGTTCATCAATATTATGTATGTGTTTATTATTAATCATTGTTTATTCAGATATTTATGTAATATTTATGTTTGGTTTTCGGGACAGCGGCAATCCAGATGATAACAGCGCCCCCATCGGTCGATGTGCTCCTTAAAATGGCTGGCGCAATAATATCGCGGTAATTGGACAGTCGTTTTGGCTTGTTTATTGGTCGTTTGGGTCGTTTGGGTCGTTTTGGGGTCGTTTGGCTCGTTTTGGGGTCGTTTGGCTCGTTTTTGGGTAGTTTCGTAATATGTCTAAGTCACATCGCGATTTTATAGTAGTACCCTAACTAAATTCAGACTGAGCAATCACAGTTTAGAAATTGAAAAAGGAAGACACAACAGCATCAAAAGTAGCGACAGAATCTGCAAATTGTGTAATAAAAATGATATTGAAGATGAACATCACTTCCTCATAATATGCCCAGTATACTAGTAAAGAGAGGGTCATTTTATACAATGAAGCTGAAAAGATTATTCCTGGCTTTACTAATCTCACACCTGAAAATAAATTCATAAAAATAATGTCAAATAATAACTTAACAATTCCACTGGCACAATATCTGAAATACAGCTTTGCTATTAGACAGCAGCACCTACTTAGTCATTGACTTTTTTTTTAAACCTATTCATTGGGTTTGGGTTTTTATATTCAGTTTATTGTTTTTTGTTGGTGTTTCATTTTACTTTATTATATATTTCCGTTACTAACTTCAATTTAGTCTGTTTCTGGTTGTCTTTAAACTATTAGCCATTGTAATTTGATTAATTTTTATCTGTAATTTTTGTTGTTGTTGTAACCTTTAACCTCCTTCAGTAGGTTGTTATGAGTTAATAAATTGTTCGTAATACCGGACTCACACACAATGTAGCGTATGTCCATGCTTGGGGATCATGTGATCCGTGTTACGAGCCCGGCCGTTACAAATTGGTCTGGGATCAGCTTGTAAATAATCTACTCTAACTCAGGGACGGTGTCTAACTATACACCACACAAACAAACTACAAGAGGTTCCATAATATAGAAATACAAGGTGGCGTTTATCACGCCATTAATTTATTCAAGATCTTTTGTTACCTGCTACAGCTGTGATAGGTATATTTGATGGTTAAAAACCTTTCACTTAGGTAACCGGGATTCGGTCGTTTCCACGCTAGGCTAACAAAAGACACACACAAGCTTCGTTCATGTTCCCAAAACGATTCTCTGCCAAGTCCCTGGTTTTCACCCGAGACAGCATTAAATCCATCTTTATTTCTTGTCACCCCTTAACCAATTACAATCAGTATAAGAGACTCCAAGGCCTTGCCTTCCAACAAACAACCAATCACATGAAAGTTTTACACATCATAATCAATTAATTACTCGTCAAGCTGTCTAGAGAAAACATTTCTATACATTGTCAACACTAACTAATATTGATGGGGTAATAATCTCGCACTAACATTCCACCAAGATACTACCTTTTTTAAACTCGCAAACAACATTGGTTTAGAATTACAGCTACTGTCTTGTATCTTAAAAACTGCAGAGTCATAAGATGTTTTTGGTTGATTTCGACCAGCTCGCCATCTGGTCTTGTCATTAACCTTTATCAGTATATGTCATGGCAACCACTGTCAAACTGACTGAAATATAAATCATGATACAGCTCCAAACAGAAACAACAAATGCTTCGTCTCTAGACGCAACTCGCCCTGGTTATGTAAATGTTTTCCCCTTACCATCAGGCTCCAAGCCAGAACAAATGACAACATTTTTTCTGAATTACACAAGTTCATCATATTTGGTATGTCATGTCATGTTTATTTAAAACACTTTGAAATATGTGGACGAAACGTAATATACCGTACGCTATATTGAGCACGAGATTGACCAAACTCTGTGCTTTCGACAAGAGGTATAAACTAGGTTTACCGTAAACTGCGTGTACAATAAAAAATTTACCGCATGTTGTAAGAGCGGGGACAGGGGGTGGGTAACTGGTGCAGAATGCAGGAAATAAAAAAGGCATCTTACGTTTTTACAGGAAGTTACCATTTACAGTAAAAAATTCGAGTTTTACACTTAAAGATATATTTGATATTTTGTGTTTAAGAATCTATATTGGAAGCTTAATGTGGAAAATGCTTTATACACTTACAAAATATACGATCTTTGTACAAATCATGGATGAATAAAACGGTTAATCACATTTTAAATCTTGTCCATGGCTACGAATATACGTTTTTTATTTGTTTGAATTACATGTACATTACAAAGAATAAAAACATTATATCACAGCCTACGAAAATATCCCCTCTGTACCGTACACGAGATTTACCCAATTCTGTACCGTTCACGATATTCACAGTATACAAACTTGCACTGTAACAGGAAACACAAAGACGTTACGATATTCTGAGGATACCGATTTCATTGCACGAGTACGTAGCATTGTCACCTGCTTACAGTGCTGTGTTTACGGGGACACTTAACAATGAGAAAACGATGTTTTATTTTTACATGAGGTGAATAATTTCTGCGTAACAGACGTCTTACATGGTAATTTTTAAATGAATCTTACTAAACAATACTACGGGAGTCTCGCCACACTTGCACAAACTTGTTCAGTCCTTGTCCTTGGACAATGTCGGCACATTCGTAGCTTGTCACCCCCATGGATCGAATGGTATTGTCCTATTGTTAAAGGGGAACCGCTCAATCCCATGGATTGCACCAAAGAATCATGGGACACTATTGTTTATGTTGTTTACAATGTTAATCTATCTTTTGTTATCCATTGTTATTTTAATCCAGAAAGTAAATTTGTTGTGAAATTAATCTTAACTGGAAGGTGCCCCTTTAAACGCCAACCAAAATTAGTAAACAACATGGCGGACTTGACTCGCCGGAATGCCCGGGCGTCGATCATAAAAAAATGTGGATAGCTGCTCGAATTCGCCACTCTGTTTCAAATTTTGAGCATAAACGAATATTATACAGTACAAGGATTGCTGCCGCTGCCCCGCGCGTTAGGCATTCCCCTCTGTTCGCTTCCGCGCGTGCCCGGACACTCCCACGCGTGTCCGCGCGTCAAAAAGAAAATAATCCCCAACAATATTGGAAAATAATCAATGAACTAAAAGGCTCAAGAAATGATCAATCTAATCCAATTTCACCAGGAAAATGGCAAGAATTCTATGAAGAATTAAATAATAATGCTACTGATAATAATAATACTCTTTTTCAAAAACAGATCATCTCTAACATCTCAGCTATGGAAGTAAAAGAACATTTTTACAATTATAATTTAAATAATGAGATATCTGAAAAAGAAATTAGTCTAGCCATTAAAAAACTAAAGAGTAAAAAATCATCAGGATATGATGGTTATTGCCCAGAATTACTTAAATACAGTTCAGACTTCCTAATTCAGCCACTACGTAAATTATTTAATATAATCCTGGACCCAGGTATTTATCCAGATCTTTGGAACATCAGTATTATCTCTCATATCTTCAAAAAAGGAGACAAAACTGACCCAGAAAATTATAGAGGAATAGCTGTTTCTAGTTGTGTAGGTAAAATCTTTTGTAGTATAATTAACACTAGAATTAGTCAATATACCGAAGATAATAACATTATAAACAATAACCAGGCAGGATTCCGTAAGGGATATCGTACTACAGATCAGATATTTGTATTGAAAACTATTGAAAATACTTGAAATCAAAGGGAAAATTGTACTCGTGTTTCATAGACTTTCGAAAAGCATTCGATAAAATCTGGAGACAAGGGCTTTTCTATAAATTACTTAATAATGGTATAAATGGTAAAATCTATAACATCATTAATCAAAGAAAGCTTAGAAAGAACTCCCGTGTGCTGAGAGTATTGAAGACACATTAAAAATTAATTAAAAATTACCTGTACATAAGATATCGGTATTGATAGAAAAGCTGAAAACTAATTATGTACATCAGGTAACTAATATGAACAGAACAGAACAAAAAAATTACGAATTATTATGCTAATTAGAGAATTAATATGAACAAATTTTAACCCAAAATTAATCAGGCCTGTCTATTGTCCTAGAGCATTTATGTACCAAATTTTATTCAAATGTGATGATCAGTAATTGAGATATCAGTGTTAATTAATTATGTTAATTAGGTGATTAATAAGCATAAATATTTACCAAAAACTAATTGAGTTTCTGCATAGTTCTCTTTAAAAGTTTCATTAAAATCCAATTTGTGCTTCTTTATATATCAGTGGAACATTGTGCAAATTAGGTAATTAATATCCAATTAAAACTAATTAGGTCTCTGCATAATCCTAGAAAATCTATGTAGCAAGTCTCATTGAAATATGATTACTACTTGAAATATCAGAAGCTGAAAATAAATTAATTATGCAAATTAGGTAATTAATATGTACTCGTATTACCCTAAAAACTATCAGGTCTGTGCAGTGTCCTATGACATCTATGTACCAAATTTCATTGAAATGTGATAATTACTACTTGATATATCAAAAGCTGAAAATTAATTAATTATGCTAATTAAGTAATTAATACCTACTGATATTACCCTAAAAACTTTCAGGTTTGTGCAGTGTTCTATGACATCTATGTACCAAGTTTTATTGAAATGTGATGATTAGTACTTGAGATATCAGTGGAAAAGCCGAAAATTGATTAATCATTATGCAAATTAGGTAATTAATATTGCACAGATTTTTACCCAAAACTAATCAAATCTGCACATTAGTTTGGAGCACCTGTGTGCCAAGTTTCATCAAAATCTAATGAGTGGTTCTTTAGATATCAGTGGAACAGTCATGAAACAGCTAAAAATCAGCTAATTATCATGCAAATTAGGTAATTAATATGCATGGATTTTTACCAAAACCTAATCAAATCTGCGCATTGGCCCAGAGCATCTATGCACAAAGTTTCATCAAAAACTGATGTATGGTTCTTGAGATATCAGTGGAACACACACACACACACGCGCACGCGCACACGCACGCACGCGCACGCACGCACACGCACACGCACACGCACACGCACACGCACACGCACACACACACACACACTTGTATTGCTATATGTTCCGAGGACTTCATTGGATTAACTTTTAATATAGTTGAATTAACTTTTAATATAGTTGCGATATGAACTCGAAGCTTAGGTTTAGTATCGGGGTAAGGTATGGTACAATTATATTAATATTAATATAACCTGAACCATACCTTCCCCCGATACTAAACCTAAGCTACGCAAAACGTATTAATAATCGAATTAACTATTAATATAAATTATGTTTTCCGAGGACTATGAAAAAGGTCCTCGGAAGGTGTGTATGTCCTCGGAAGTAGCTATATATCTGTATTTTTGTCCTCGCAACATATAGCAATCCAAATACACACATACATACAGACACACTAACTGCAAAGACTCCCTTTTTGTGCTTCGCACACGGGAGTCAAAAATATGTATCTAAATACAAAATCATGCATTCGTTTCAAAAATAAAATTACACCCATATTTGAAACGACCAAGGGTGTTAGGCAGGGTTGTGTCATTAGCCCAATGCTTTTTAATTTGTTTATTAATGACTTAAATAATTCACTAGAAGATGAATCATTAGATCCAGTTACATTGAATAACTGTAAAATTAGTTCCCTACTCTATGCAGATGATTTAGTGTTAATGTCTGAAACAAAAAAACGGTCTACAAAATGCACTAAATAGTTTAGAAGTTTATTGTCATAAATGGAAACTTCAGGTAAATCTGACAAAAACAAAAGTTGTTATTTTCAGACGAGAAACACTGAAAAAGACAAAAAAATTCTATTATAATGAACAAAATATTACCTGTATAGATATGTACAACTACCTGGGTATAAATATAAAGTCAAATGGCTGCTACATTGAAGCCAAACAAAATTTAGCAGATAAAGCAGCCAGAGCAATGTATGCATTGAAACAGTTCCTACCACCAGAAACAAATTGTAGAACTTTCATCCATCTTTTTAAAAGGTGTATTCAACCAATATTATTGTACGGGTCTGAAATCTGGGGTCATGAAATTCAAGATTACAACAAATGGGACAAAACAATAACAAAATGGGACAAACACAAATTGAATTTTTACAAACAACTACTAGGACTGAACAAATTTGTGACAAACATTGCATGCAGAGCTGAAGTAGGAGAATTCCCACTCTTAGTAGACATTCGGATCAATTTAATAAAATACTGGACTTGTATCAGTAAATTACCAGACAATAATGTCGCAAAACAAGCATACCTTGAACAAAAGAAATCCAATTTACAATGGTACTCTTCAATACAAAAAATGATGAACAACATGAACTTTTCACGAGAACAACAGAATGATTGGTTAACAAAACATATACAGCAAATTGGCAAAGTTGTCAAACAAAAATACATAAATTTCCGGAGAAAAAATATAACTGAAAAAACAAAGCTGGGAACTTATGAAAAATTCAAAGACTCTTATAAATTTGAAAAATACTTGGATGTGCTAAATTTGAAACAAAGAATTTCAATGACAAAATTTCTAACTAGTAATCACAATTTAGCAATAGAAAAAGGGAGACATATGCCACCAAAAATACCTATTGAAAATAGAATTTGCAAACAATGTTCACAGAATGAAATAGAAGATGAACTGCACTTTGTTATGAAATGTCCACAATATAAAGTAATACGCCAACAAATCATACAAGACATTATATTTCCACAAGAAACCCAGGATGATCTCCAGAAATTTAATTTCTTGATGACTTCAAAAGATGATGTAATAATAAAAAAGATTGGCAACTATATTCATAATGCATTTCAATCAAGAAATAAAAATGCCATTTGATATGTAACACTTGCTTTAACTTTTTTTAACAACTAACTTTCTTTTTGTAGTAGTAGTTATCACAACTAATCTTTATTGCTATTAACTGATAGAAACATTGTATTTCTAAGGATGCAATAAAGTTATTATTATTATTAGTAGTAGTAGTAATAGTAGGACCGTAATATCAAATAAAAATAAATATGGCACCATTGATACCTAGCATGACCTGTAAATATGGTGTACAAATGATGACTGGCAGTACATAAATTGGTAGTGAAAACTTGATTTAATTTCGCTCAAACCAAGTCCCTCCCCACCCCAAAAAAATACTATTACATTATGGTAATGCTACAACTTTGAAAAAAAAAAGTCTTGAGCTTTCCAACAACTGCCAGATACATCACTCTTTTCAATCTATACAAAGTGAGTTAACTGTTTAATGATGATTATATCTTAATGGTTTCACAGAAAAGAAATCTGAATTGACTGAACATTTTCTCAGTGGTTTAACGGATATACTTGTATGAAAACAGCGGTTACTATCAACTTTATGAACTGAAATTGATTTACTAATTTGGTCTTGATTTTTGTTACCACCATACTGAACACTGTTGTGCCTAGAAACACTGGTGGATCGAGCAATGCCACTTTCTAACTGTACATTGTCAACTAGAGACACATACTCCACATTAGTATACTGATCAATATCATCAGACTGTATATTACTGTCAGTACATTTAACAGTATCACTGTTATCATCAAAACAGATACTGTTTTCTAAGGAAGTACAATACATATAGTCACACTCGTTATTCTCTTCTGAATGAACATTAGAAACAATGATTGAATGGTCATTGTTATCTGTGGGAGCAATATTCATATTGGTAGATTGGTAACTGTCATCTTTTGAAAGTACACTGTCGTTTATATGACGATCCATGCTCCCATAAGTTTGTACATTAGCTACGGAAGCACTGTTCATATCTACACTTTCATTTGTGTCATCTTTTGAATCAACATCTATAGGATCACTGGTAGATTGATTGCAGTTACCGTTGGATGCTACATTGTTGTCAATAGAAGCACAAATTATAACAGAACACTGGTCATTATATTTTGAAGATACATTGTCAATAGAATTGATGATAGATAGTTCACTGTCATCATTAGTTTGTGCAATGTTGTCAAAGGGTTCACAGTTCACATCTACAAGCTCGTCACTATCATCTTTCAATTCAGACTGTAAACCATTGTCAACAAAGTCTATGGTAGATTGGGCAGAGTTTGCATCACATGGTACATTGCTGTCTACACAGGAGTTGTAATCTGTGTCACCCTCACAACTTGTACATACTGATTGAAATGTAGTAGATAATGCTGCATCAGTTTCCTGATTAGCTGTCGAGTTTGACTGCTTATTATCATAGAAGTCCAAAGTTTGGCTTTGTGTGTTATTAGTATCTGCAATAGTTTGTACAATTTGGTTTGTACTCTCGAGATGCCTTCCATCTCCCTGATCCTTAGCAGACATTTTCAGTTCACCATTCACATCTTTCATACTGTCAGGTATTGCATGACAATGAGAGTCAAATGTCAGGCTACTACTTATCATACAAGTACAATGTTTCATTCCGTTCATAATATCGACATGACCCTCTGCTTTACTCTTGGGTGATCCATAATCATAATTTTCTTTGAAAGAATTCACATTTTCTACTATATTTTTAACCTTGACTTTCACATCATCACTAAACACATTGTCAAATTGGGTTTCGTGTCTTTGAATTTTGTTATGCTGTAACTTCTGGAGATAGCAAAGTGAAGCTGGCAATTTTCGTTTTCTACCCTTATTACTGGAAGCTGCAAAAGCTGAGAAAAACTTGTTTGAAGTTTCTAATTTGCACTGCTGGGGTTTTATTTCATGCTGCTGTACTGGCAATGTTTTAAATCCGGCTGGTGCCTTACAGTCACTAGAGCAATCATCTGATTGGCGCTTCAAGGCATATGAACAACTACCGGTAGTCGCACTTGTAGTATTACTGAATGGTGGTTTATCATTCAGTGACTTTCTAGGCGAGTCAGAATATACAACTCCTTTTGTGACTCTTTTCGGGATCAAGGACCGTGACTGTTTTATCCTTTTTACATGGGTTATCTTGTCACTAATCTCCATGAAGTTTAGCTCAGAATCAGTGCTAGCTTGATGGGTTGATTTCATGTAGCTCACCACAGTGATTGGTATCTCGAAAGGAACAACATGCTCTGGATTCATGCATTCTTTGAAATTACGCATATCGGAAAGGTCGGATATACTACTACCGAATACACCAAATGACTTCTGTTTCACAATTGGTATGATAGTTTTTGGTCTAACTTGGGAGACAAATTTGAAAAGTTCATAGTAGGAAGAATGGTCTGAATAAGGAACTACGAAAACATCTTTTTGGCTGGAATATGGCTGACCATTCAGGCTAGTGTACAGGGCAGTAGGAAGGATACCAATAGTTGGTCTTTTGTCATTCCATTTTTTCATGATTTTCTTTGTGATCTGATAGGATGAAACAAGATGTATTCTCCCTGCATCTGTCTCAGTTGTGAACACATTGGGCATTTTAAGTTGTTCAAGAGTGCTGTATCTAGATGGACTCACAACGATCCATTCTTGAAGGGCTCTAGCAATATCAACAAGTAGATTTTCTTTACCTAGTGTGTGCATCCCTAACTTAACGTCATGCTGTGGATGACTCTGAATTATTTCAATTATTTTTGCTGTACATTCCTCTCGACTTGGAAATAAACAGTTTGGGTTATTGTAAGTGTTATCAAGGTATAGAACATCCACACATAGATGCTCACACAGAGGTGGGTTGAGAAACATGTCTGATGTGTATCGAAAATCACCAGTGTATAAAACAGTTCCAAAGTACCCAACAAATAGGTAGATAACAGATCCTGGGCAGTGATTGGCATCAATTGGTGTCACTGTCATTGTTTCATGACCGTACTCATCAAGGGGGATGACATGGCCGACACCTACTTCCAAGGATTGTATTAGGCTTTGCTGGATTTCAAATTTAGCTCTTAAAAGCTTTGCAGAAACAGGAGAGCAATATATAGTACTCTTCCATGATGGTGACAATCCAGATGTATGATCTGCATGCATATGAGTCAAAAAGAATAACTTTGTTTCTGGACAGTTTCTTGTCCTCCAATAATCCACGGCAATTGGAGTGTCTGGGATTAGGCACCCATTCATGTTGTCCTGAAAATACAAAAGCGAAATAAAATTTAGCAAGAAACGAACCAGAAAGAGATATTAACATTTCACAGACTCAATAATCGTTAAATTTATTCTGACACCATTTCAATTGGAGTGGTTGAAAAAAGACACATCCAACGAGAATAAACTGTTGCATTTAAAAACCTAGGAAAACAAATTGTCCTTATTCAATGATCCATTCAATTATTTCAAACCACATATGTATCAGTATTTAACAAGCTACCTGTCATCCTTTGAAGAAAAGACAGAGGTTTTGCTGGGCTAAACAGCAGCTCTTCAAAGTAGGAATATACATGTAATTATAGATATATTCTAATGTATTTTTTGTATGTTTAATTGCCAGCGAATCTCGTAATTTGTACATGTAACTTCGTAATTTGTGTCCCCTTTTTATCCCTGTAATATTTTTTTAGTATAGTTTTTAGTGACCTTACTGCTATACTTTCCAAAGTCAGTGCTGCGTCACATATGAAAATATCTGCTTACAATCAGTGTCGAAAACGAGCACAGAATAGTCATTTTGTGCATGTTTTCGACACAGCTTATCAGCTACCTCAAGTGCCAATTCCATGAAATAAACAGAAAATGTCAATAGAGTAGCCTATGTACTGGCAAACCAACTTCTGCATAGGTATGTCTCTAAACGCATGCTTTTTGGTTGATTTAGTCATGTTTTTTTAACTCAGAAGCCCTCAAAACCTAATATTACACGTGAGAACGAAAGAAATCCGTTGAGATTTCACGTTTTCCCCGTAAAAGAGATGCTGGCTGTTCCCTCTCTGGACTCCCTCCCTGTGTATACTAGTACTACTAACTCCTACCATGTCCTCATTTGGTGACGCATGTCAAGCTATAAATGGGCATCAATACTCACTTCGCACAATCTTTTTCTTTTATCACATTTTAATCAACCGCATATCCGCTTAATCAATTTCCGACCAGAAAACGACCATATTTTTATCCCTTTCTTTTCTCACCTGCTTATTAAAAACACTGACCGATTGTTCAAACACTGAACACTGGCACATGAGTTGTTGAAATGGTTGTTTTTGTGCTAAAGTTAAGAATAGAACATTTTGATGAAGTTGTGATTATTTGGATTTTTGAGAACGAATTTTTACTATTGAAATGAAATTATCACGTATAGGGGTGAATTGTTAATAGGTGAAGTGATGTTAAAAAACAGAAATTGTTCATCGGCTTGCATACACCGCAACAAAAAAGGTTTATTTTTCAACACAGATCTCCAGTCAAGAGGGTGGCATTTGGACGTAACCCCAGAGTTAAACAGGGCCCAAATTGATAGGGAGTAAAGCACAGAAGTGGAAGAGCTGTCAATGCATTGACCAATCACACAAGAGCTCACAGACACTAACAAAATATTTGTTGTTGTACTTAACAAATGGGTTTGGCACTAAAAACAATGGAATGTTTATAGGCTTAAACCTTTTTCAGTCAGGGGAGTTTCAGGCTATCGGTGAAAAACGGTCATGATTCAATGCACTCAAGTAGCCAGCATCTGTGCATGCTATTCTGCCAGACATTTTTTTCAAAAATAGGCCATAGTTAACAGACTGTATTGACCACAGTTTTCACATTTTTTGCAATCTGTTCGCATACACACTTCATTACCACCATGGACAACAATTTCTCGTATAAAAAAAATCAACGTTTTATTTCAATACACATTTTTTACTGTCCTTAAGTAACGATGTTTTGCCCTTTGTACAGTCTCAATAAACACGTGTTAAACATTGAAATAAATATTGCTTAATTGAAAACACATTACAAGCAAGTACAAGGTCACTACATGAATGCATGTTCCCTACTCTATGCAGATGGTCTAGTGTTAATATCTGAAACAAAAAATGGTCTACAAAATATACTAAATAGTTTAGAGGTTTATTGTCATAAATGGAAACTCCAGGTGAATCTGACAAAAACAAAAGTTGTTATTTTCAGACGAGAAACACTAAAAAAGACAAAAAAATTCAATTATAATGAACAAAATATTACCTGTGTAGATATGTACAACTACCTGGGTATAAATATAAAGTCAAATGGCTGCTACACTGAAGCCAAACAAAATTTAGCAGATAAAGCAGCCAGAGCAATGTATGCATTGAAACAGTTCCTACCACCAGAAACAAATTGTAGAACTTTCATCCATCTTTTTAAAAGGTGTATTCAACCAATATTATTGTACAGGTCTGAAATCTGGGGTCATGAAATTCAAGATTACAACAAATGGGACAAAACAATAACAAAATGGGACAAACACAAATTGAATTTTTACAAACAACTACTAGGACTGAACAAATTTGTGACAAACATTGCATGCAGAGCTGAAGTAGGAGAATTCCCACTCTTAGTAGACATTCAGATCAATTTAATAAAATACTGGACTCGTATCAGTAAATTACCAGGCAATAATATCACAAAACAAGCATACCTTGAGCAAAAGAAATCCAATTTACAATGGTATTCTTCAATA
Source organism: Saccoglossus kowalevskii (assembly GCF_978046115.1). Taxonomy (NCBI): domain Eukaryota; kingdom Metazoa; phylum Hemichordata; class Enteropneusta; family Harrimaniidae; genus Saccoglossus; species Saccoglossus kowalevskii. The sequence continues at coordinate 46,970,099 of NC_140643.1, forward strand.
CAAAAAATGATGAACAACATCAGGGGAAAACGTGTTTGACGTACTCGACCTGTCAGCGTACATTTCAAATTGCAACGTATATTCAACGACTTGAACTACATGTAAAACATATGACAATGTACTTTCCGTGACTTGACTGATGTTATATTCAAGCTCTAACGTATATTAACAGACTTGACCGTACAAGTAAGCCCACACTAACAACGTATATTTAACGACTCAAACTGAAACTAAAATGAACAAGAACGTAACTGCAGCAACTTGATCAGGGTTACCTTCACATGGCAACGTATATTCACCGACATGACCTGATTAACTAACTAAATATTTCAACGTATATATACGCGCACCCTTGTATGTGTATATCTTTCTAATTAGACACTAGTCGTTGTTACTCGTCCCTCACGTAGCGTTACCATCAGTATCTTGAAGTATGAAATACATTGACACACGAAGGCGATCTCACCTCAACAATACAAATATAATGTCCAAATACTTCTAAACTGAATTACAAACTAAACTGGCACTTAGCTACATCAGACCATTATTAGTAACTGTCTAGGGAGTAACTGACCTCAGTTACACGTTTTACGGCTTCTATCCGTCTTAACGTAGGTAAAAACGATTTTGGGTCCATCTCCGTAGAGCGCTAACCGTGAACTGACTTTTCTGTCTAAATGTTCCAGAAAAAGAATATATCGGAGCGTGAAATAGTATAGCCACTAGAGGGCGTAAATACAAAAAGTCGAACGTACGATAAAAATACAATATACTAGTAACGAAACGGCGGCTACAGTATATTTAATGACTTGAAATAAAACGAACTAGCGAGAACGTAACTGCAGGGACTTTGCGTGTATATATACTCACGCAGAAATGTATTTCCACCGACTAGACCCGATGAACTATCCTGACATTAAAACGTATAAATGCCGAGTGAGCATGAAATTAAATTAGCGATAACGTTTTTTCACCAACTCAAACTATTGTACAGTCTGTGAGTGTGACGCTGTAATAAGTCTCAAATTTATTTGTTGTACGCCTTTCTTAGTCGTCCACCCCGGCGGGCTGCTTCCATGCCTGATGTCGAGGGCTACTCTTCCGTACTTCATGTTTGTGTTCCCACGGTGCATTTTCCCCTCAGTGCCATGTTGTGATGAAAAGCAGCGAAACATTCGCCCGCATGAAGGTGAACTTTACAAATTGGGCATCCTTTCGATGTTTCTGATAATCGGCCACTCGCTGTTTTTTTTCCGTCCTTGCTGCACTGCTTACAAGATTTTTGATGCCCAGATAGTCTGCATATTGTCAAATTCATGTTTTCACTATGAATAAATGACGTGTTACTTGGAAGGGAGCCAAATTCTCTTATGGATTTTTGAATTCTACTCGAGTGTCCACCAATCAGTTGTTTTCCTGTCCGGATATTGAAGAATTTGTGCGTTACTTTAGTTGTGCAATTCAATGCCTTGAAACATTCATAAGCATTGGCCAACGATTGTTTTTTCTGCCTGTGTTTTTCGCCTTTGGTTAGAACGATCTACGCCACCCATGTAATGTCTGTAACATTGTAACGATACAGGCATGTGTCTCTCGTCATCAATTGCTTCTGCCGACGTAGCCAGTGGGGGATGGACTGTATTTTAAATCTATATTTGTGCGCTGTCATCCTGGTATGCAGTAATATTGATAGTGTTGTCCGGTCTAGTTGCTGCTTTTATTTCACCATTTTCAATTTCAACTTCTTGCTTTTCCCGTCAGGAATTAATTGCAGCGGCATGGTTTTCCGATTTCGTCTGCTAAAACTACTGACCATGTACACTTTCTTGTCTTGTAATTCAAGGGCTGTGTTAACTGACGTAAAAAGCGAATCACAGAAAAGAATATGTTTTTTTTTCTGTGAAGGGCTGTAGCAACCGATGTGTTGTATTCTTGATTGTACCAGTTTCTGTCCTTCTTCCCTCATTTGTAGTTTTATATTTCACCCCAAAATACGGTTCAAAGTTTGCAATGTAAGACGTTGTCGAGTCGCACATCTGCCATATTTTGAAGCCATCACGGTCGGGTTTGTGGGGCAATCTCTGCTTAAGCTTTGACCGTCCTTTGAATCTAACCATATCCTTATCAATAAAAATTTCCTGTTCCATCTGGTAGTATTGCAGCCAAGGGTTGATTTTATACAACGGGTCGGCCTCTGATCGTTGATGACGACGTTCAATGTCAGGATCCCGCCGTGGGTCATTTACTGGATCAGCTAAATGAAAATAAAGCATTAGCATTTGAAATCTGGCCCGAGTCATTACTGATGCAATTCCCATATTCTGCAGAAAGGGGTCACTCGACCAATAATTGCCGATTGCTGATTTGTGATCAACACCCATACATATCATCACACCAAAGAATGCTTGGATTTCACTGAAATTTGTATTACGCCAGTTCGAAAGTTGGTCCAGGTTCGTGTTCAAAAACTGGAATAGTAAATATATCGCCGTCTTCCTCCATGGCCATTCTCCATTCACCAGAGCCGGAGGCAACATAATCGAATGTAGCACCAATTTCTGTGTTGGATTCAATTTCAATGTCGCTATCGAGTACAGGTGGGTAACATTGCTCTAAAAAAATCATGATTTCTGAATGTGTATTGTCATCGTTTGCAACTATGAAGTCATCTGGTATTTTGTGTCTTAGTTCACCCGTTTTTTCGTCCAATACAAGTTCATCATCACACGTGTCCAAGTGTTGATTGTTCTGTATCACATACATTTTCTTGTACCATTTCTTTGGCGACATTGACGTTTTGTTGCGTACTCGCTGGGTAGATATGTTCAGGCCCCTGCTTTTCTGTGTTGGCAGTTGTGGCGGATGTTGACGGTTCCGAATCGCAAACATTGTCTTGCAAAAATTGTATCACATCTTCGACCGCACGTTGTATTTCTGCATGACCAACTCCCGTTTCTTTGGCATTTGCTTCGTCGGCAACTGGCGATTCAACCACTTTATGGTTCGTCTTCGATTTACGCTTGCCTCTTGGTTTGCCCCCGCAGTTCTTCAAACGCCTTTCTTCTGTAATCGCATGTTCGTTGACAGAGGGGACAGTCTCGGACTTGCGTTTGTTCTTTTTCTTTTTACGCCTTTTCTTGAGTGGACTATTATCACTGGTGTTCTTGGTATGTTCGGCTGGTAACTCACCGACATCAAATGTTTCCTTTGCTTTGAATTTCTTTCTTTTCCCACGCTTTGCTGGTGAAAAATCTGTTGTGTCAATGTCAAACTTATCACTCCCCGTGCCACTGCACAATTGACTCATTTTCTTCAGTTTCCTTCTTGCCTTCATAAAACACTTCCTATCTGTAAAGGACGGCATATTAACGTACGTGTTGAAAAATAGGCACACTGCGAGTCTGGGCTTTATCTCACTTTCTTCGGCCATATTTATACTGAACGACCAGATGTCAACAAGACTGCATCTCTCCACAATTTGAAAATTTATTGTTATGTAAATAAATAAGTTATTTTTTCGAACACGGATTGGTTACACATATGCTAGCTCAACGGTGAAATCACGTGGACTTGAATATTTCCCACCAGCTGTCCCGGCCATTTTTCGTTGGCGATTGCCGACATTCCAAGATCAGCCGTTGGAATCCGTCATGCTACTCACTCTAAGTGCCTGGACTATTTGCCAAGCTGGTCAAAATACATTACTACCGTTATAATCGTGAATCGTATTGTTCAAATATGGTTGGAATGCTGCAGTTTGCAATGTGGTCAAGGAGTTTTTTTACGTTGTCGCAAACATTCTCTCCCACCATAATTTCGCAAGTGTAAAATATCAGGTTCCATACAACGTATTATGAATGCTTGACCGTCTGAGCAACCTAAGTAGCAGGCAGTTTTTCAACAACTTAACCAGTTAGCTAGCTGGAGGGGTAAATTCTAGCATATCCATATTGGCGGCGGTTTTTCACCAACTTGAACGGAAAAGGGTTAAAAGTACAGGTTTACTATAAATACGCTTCTACTCTAAACAACAGGGATTATTTACTTGCTTGTCATGCTGTAGTTAACAGCTCCAGCCAAGCCTCGGTTAAAACGCGTTTTCCCAAGCTTACAGGTCAATTATGTCATGCCAAAGTGGATGTATGTGTAGCAGTGACTGTGTGTAGTATTTATGACAATAAATAGTGTATGAGCTGATCCTTTTAGGCTGAAACACGCAATGAACCGAAATGAAAGTATGAAAGTTTTTCACCAACTTGAACGGAAAAGGGTTAAAAGTACAGGTTTACTATAAATACGCTTCTACTCTAAACAACAGGGATTATTTACTTGCTTGTCATGCTGTAGTTAACAGCTCCAGCCAAGCCTCGGTTAAAACGCATTTTCCCAAGCTTACAGGTCAATTATGTCATGCCAAAGTGGATGTATGTGTAGCAGTGACTGTGTGTAGTATTTATGACAATAAATAGTGTATGAGCTGATCCTTTTAGGCTGAAACACGCAATGAACCGAAATGAAAGTATGACACTTGGCAAAATATACACACACTGCATTGTTCGCATAAAGGCATCTATGGTGTTGCAATTAATCTATGCATCCCCAATTGTACGTGTGATACCACGGGTACAATTTCCTGTCTGGTGTTAGAGAAAGACGGACAATGCCGTAACTAGTAGTTACATACAAATACATGCCTGTGTGCAACGTGTCTTATTACCAAATGCTTCAGCGTGGTATTAGGAGTTTGTTTTCAGGGGTAGGTGATACCAAGGTGGAAAATGGTTGCACATATGGGGGTAATTTCTGGAATTGTAATATAGAGGGTTCAGGCTGAAATACAATATATAGTGTTTTCGTGTTTCATCTGATATTCTGTGGTATTCTGCTGCTGTAACTGATTTGTTCTGAAATTCACTGTGTTGTGTGCACTCCATGGTTATTCATTTTTTGCTGAAAACACCCCTATTTTTTAATGGCAGAGTCGAACCAGTGTCACTCCCACTGGGAAATCTGCATTGTCGCTTAAATGAGAGCTAATTAAACACATTTTCCAGACCGTAACCATAGTATATAACAGCCAATGTTAACAGCCTATCACATGATTTTACTCAGAATGTCAACATGGGAAAGAGGCTATTCCATTTTACGCATGAATAATTTGTAGTAGAATATGTGAAGGATTGTATCAACAGAGATGAGTATACTGAAAAGTAAAATATATCCTTCTTTTGCATCGCTGAACATTTTCTGTTTTAGTATACTGGTTTGAGAATGTAGAATTTGCACGATTTGCGATGTTTTTTTTACTAAAACGCCCCTATTGGTTGAATTCCGGGTTTGAAGGAGAATGTAGGGCGCCGTCTGATCTCGGTGGAACGTTTCGCAGTCAGTCATAAAACGGTTCTTTTTTAGTACGTAGTTTAAATTTGTGTTTAAGTTGGCAAGCATGCCGTGCAACTGCAGTACTCCACTGACGGGATGACTTTCGTCGACAGTGGTTGTTGATGAGCTACACGCTACAACTTCGCTTGTGATGTTGCTTGCTAGCCGTGGATTGAATGAATCTTGATTACTGGTTAAAATGTTGCGTTGGTAATCTTTATTTGGGACTGGGTAATGCCGCAACGTCGCCAGCAGAAACCTCCTGGTACATTGATGTTGATGGTTGCACCTCTATTGCAATCGTTAATTTTACTCTTTCGAGAGCCCTTCAGGGTTTATAAAACTCAGTTTCTAGGTGGTTTACATACATCAAGTTCTCTCAATCGTAGTATTCCATGTGAGGTACACCTAATATGCTAAAAATGTCGCTGAACGATTTGAACCGGATAAAAATAGAAGACGAAAATTTGTTTACAAAATAGAAATAGTTTGGTTGCCAATGGAAACAAGCCGGTAGGCTGGTTGGCGATCCGCTTCGCTCAAAAACAAGCAACATAAATGTGAAGCTAACTAAAACCGGGAAGTTCGCAAAAGTCACTTTTTTGTGTTGCTAGGACGTATTCTGCTGTTAAATTTATTATTTCCAACCGTTTTGCGATAGTATTTTCTATATTGGAGGCAGCATTTCCGTTCCATTCAAAGTTCAAAGTTGCATTGGGATTACGTCCATACAGTGTAACAATGTCGGCGCCGGTGATCTCTCACCTGTGTGCAACGTACATGTAGCCAAAATAAAAAGCATGATCATTTGAACACTGCTATTACAAGACTGATATGAGGTAATACATTTGGGGCGAAAGTATTGAAAAAACAGTTTTTGGATGTTGCCATGGTAACGGTAGGCCAGGATTGTCTTTCCAATTAGTGACGGTACGACCTGCCTGTCAAGTATGAACAAAATTAGCCAAGCCAAAAAAATCACAGAGGAGTTAAAAGCGGTTGCTGGTGAAAACTTTGGGGTCAATTTTCTCGGTAATGAAAATAGACACAAAAAAAATATTATACTGTAAAGGGGGTAATTATTCACTGGGTTTTAATTTAGCTTATTTCGCTGACTGGAAAAATGCGCTAAATTAAAACACAGTGAATATGTAAAATTTAGCATAGAACACATTATCTAAATGATAAAACCGTGAATTTAAAACCCACTGAATATGCCTGAAATGGTAAATCAGTGAAATTTAAACCCAGTGAAAATTAGTCATTTTACAGTAGTAAATTTTTTGCCCACACTCAAGCTGAGTAGAATGTGCTACGTCCGTGTCTTTTAATCATAGAAATGTAGGGTGTGATATATTTGGAGCAAAGGTATTCAAAAAATCAGTTTTCGGCTGTTGCCGTGGAAACAGTGCACGAGAAATTTTTTCAGATTTTACAACCTAACTAGAGTGAACGTGTGACTTGCCCGCCAAGTTTGAACCAAATCGGCCCAGCCGTTAAAGAGTTAAACATGCCATCCCTGGTGAACAGTTACCCCAACGTTGGGGTAAAATTTCTCATTAATATCAAAAATTCAAATAGTAACTTTGTCTGATGTGTTGTATCCTAAATTTATACATTTGGCATTAGTAATTACCCCGACATGTACAACTGATGAACAGATCGAGCTTCATGATTCTACTGAAAACGCTGACAAAGTCAACACTGACATCGTCGGTCAAACCAATGCTGGTTTGGACTGACACTAATTAGCTAATTAGTTTTAGTCAAAATAAGTGACTGCCTAAAATTATCATTACTATTGTTCGAATTTCATTTCACTCTGGAAGTATATTCATGTACCCCAAGGGTAAAATATCGTACTTCTAAATATTGTTTATTTCTGCTACGTTTCGAAAAATGAAACTCCTGAACGAACTGCTTTGTTTGCTCTCAGACCTCATTTGTATATGGAGTGTGGAAATACCGATTTTGATTCCAGGGACGAATCAAAATAAACTGCAGTACATGTACATATGTAATAATGTGGCATACTTCATTTTCACTGAAAACTTATTTCCCCTGAAATAAATTCCAATGAAAATGCCATTTTCCTTTATACTCTATTGAGACTTGACACAGCACAGTGAAAATTAGATCCACACGTTATAATTTCAGCCTCTAGTTCAGCACTGATTAAATAAACTACCTCGTCTTTATGCAAACTTGAAGTTATTCATTGCCTACACCAGTGACTTCAAAGTCTACGTTTCAATCCCAGGAATTTCACTTGCTATTAATTGCATGGGAGTGCCAGTCTTTTATTTTCTATTGTAATGTTAATTTCTTGCTATTACTCGGAACATGAAGCTGTAACCACAGACCGTTTAGGTGCTGTAACTAAATCCTGGTATAAGCTCTGGTTAGGCAGGCTAGAACCACAGTCCCTCTATAAATACGATATTTACTATATGGGAGCTGCCATCTTGAATGCAGCATAAAACTAAATAAGAGACAAGTTGTGAAACACGTTTTTCAGATTCCTACAAATCAGGACAAAAATGCCAATCTTTCACAAAAATACGATCCGTTGGGGTAATATTAATTTTGCCGTCACATTGGAGATTTATTCTGAGGTGTTTGTCTATCGTAGTGATACCCCAGGAAAGTGTTCTATGTTCTTCGTGTAATTAGGTGTTCGTATTTAAGGGATTTTTTCACACAATTTTGTTATCGGTTGGCCTAATGTTACCCCAATGGATCGTATTTCTGTGAAAGATTGGTATTTTTGTCCTGATTTGTAGGAATCTGACAAACGCGTTTCACAACTTGTCTCTTATTTAGTTTTATACTGCATTCAAGATGGCGGCCTCCATATAGTAAATATCGTATTTATTTTATTATCACCTGTGCGCCAGCTGACTGTGGCGCATTGTCCCAAATGGCTTGTCTCAGAAACTTGAATTATATAGTTAGTGGACACGCATCTATCTATGACCGATTTCGAAGCCATATGCAAACAAATATTCCATAAAAAAATAAAACTATGCAACGTATCAACTGGGCTTGGGACCTCAACAAGCATCAAGTGATTGTTCAATCGCAGACGTGAACTCAACTTGACTTTTCGATGTGCAGCCATGTTTTACAATATGATTTATTGTCTCAAATTTATTATCTTCGCTATTACCACGTATCAGTAGCAGCATTTATGAGAGTGAAAGTGTAAGCACCGTTCAGCGAATATATTTTTTTATCGCTGACAGCAGTGGACATCACTCTAAGCATCGTGGTCATCACCGTGGCATCGTAGTTCAACGATACGAGAATGGCAAATGACATGATATGGTGAATCCGCAGTTCAGACGAAGGCTATTGTTGATATAAGCATGAATTAATGAATTAATGCTGTCCTGTATGCAATACAAATGATATTGAAGATGAAGAGCACTTTCTGTTAAAATGTCAGTTGTACAAACATGAAAGACAAATCCTTATCAACACATTTAGACAGTGTTCTGAGGGCAACACTGATACAAGCTTTATTAACATACTAGGCACAAAGAATACTGTCATACTAAAATGTCTAGCAAAATATATATACGAATGTTTCAACCACCGTCCCTCAACAGGGTTGAGGGACGGTGTTTCAACATAAGAGAAAGCAAATTAAAAAAAACAGCTGCCTCACAGATATCTAAATAAGTAATCCTAACATTTACTTAATTAATTAATTAATTTGCATTTCTAACCCACTTTTGGGCAAGTTTGTTGTTTTAGTTGTGTTTAGTTTTTTTTTTTTTATACTAGTAACAGCGTCCGGATTACTTTCGGAAATTCCGTCGCGTTTCTGAAAGTTTTAATTTTCAAAACTTTTGAATATTTATTTGTGCTTTTAGGTTAGTGAGGAAGTTATAATAATTTTTCATTCCACTTTAACTCTGTTTTTTACAACCCTCATACCCCTTTAAAAAGTCACTTCTGGCCATTATAATGGCCACTATTATCTTAATGGCCAAAATATTGACCAGAATTTTTTAAGTGGCCAAAATATTTACCAGTGTTTTTAAAATGGTGGTTTTAATGACCCACTCACAGGAGGGTCCAACAGTTATAGCACAGGCCACAGTGTTGAGGGTCTGTGCACTGGCTAAGAACACCCAAACTTGTTTCCCAAGGGAAGCAGCAATTATGAACAAACAATTAAACAGCAATGGTACAGTGCCATAACTACGCTGTTAACCAAAATAAACCAAACACAAATTATCGAACCAACCACCATATATTTTTCTCCTTTAATATTTGTTTTTTCATTCCTTTTCCATGTTTTATTGATTTATAATGCTTATTTTTTTTTTATTAATATCACCAGTTTTTTCAATTGTTTTTTTTAAAACCATTGTGGTGCTTCCGATACGAGTTTGCTGATAGTTGATAGAATGGAATTTTTGTGACATTGATTGGTACACTCAGAAGCAAAACATCACATGTGCAAATTTACATTACACTCCAAAACATGCGAAACACCATATCTTCGACTTCTGGAGAAGTCGTCTACTAGTATCCCACCAGTCATTACTCCGTACACGCTTCCACACTGATTGGGTCGCTGTAGTAGAGCATACAACAACTCCAATTTGGTTCGCTGTCTACGACATGCACTAATAAAACTCTGCATTCTGTAACGCCGTTATATATTGTTTCTGTGCATCCAAATAAATCGGTTCGTCTTTGCTCGCTTTCTAGTGCACGTCGCTTCATAAATTTGAACGAAACATGTCAGCAGCAGAAATTTTGCGTTCGTAAACAGCTGCTTACAGACTGATGGCGCCCCTTAGCCCCTGCTAAGGACTGGCCCTCCCAATGCGTGGACGCAACAAAAAAAAAAAATATAAGAAAACTAAAATATAAGAAGTACACTGGAAAAATATTAAATATTATCTGTATACCTCTTTCTACTGTCCATGGCATCAACTAAGAATTTTTTTGTAAAAGTATCAATTTCGTCACACAGGACTGAATTATACTGCCTTGTACTGTCACCCAGGATTAAACATAGCACTTCTTTGTTTGCTATGAAGTCTTTATGTAAATTTATTTCGTTTTTGTTACATAGGAGCATTTCAATCTCTTCCATTAAGGTTTTTCTCTGTGCTGAGAAACATTCACAATGTAATATGAAATGCTCCAGTGTTTCAGGTTCCTTTTTGCAACATGGACAGATACAATCATTATTATCCAAGTTTGCCCATTTCCTTTCCTCATATGCCAAACCAAGAGTGCAGGATCTTGCCTTGAATTTTAATTGGGTGCCCTTGAAGTTAGATAAAGAATTTAAATATTTCTCACAATATTTTAAATTTGTTTTAAATTTTCTATAATGAACGAGACTTGATTTCTCTACCATTTTTTGTTTCCATTGAATCTCGTCACTTTTTACAATCAAATTTTTAATATTTCTTTCAGACAGATTAGTGAATTGACTTTTGTTTATCTTTATATTTATTTCTATATTTTCAATGCTATTTAGCCATGGCCTTAGTCTTAATCAGATTATTCTCTTTAACTGCTGTTAGTTTATTAAAAATAATTTTTGACCTTCCGGTTGATTTCATTAAACACAACCTCTTGTAATAATTCAGTTTTAATAAACTGACTCTATTTTTCATAGTTATCCACCCCAGGTCCCCTAGAACGGCTTCATTTGCTGTGTATCAACATGCTCCTAGAATAAACTTTCCCACTGTACGTTGCATTCTTTCTAATTTTTCCATATCTGTTGAACTAAATATTAGTAACTCACAGGCATACTCTAAGGCAGGTCTAATAATGTGGTTCCACAGGGATATACCATAATCTACTCTATTTACATTGCCATGGTTACCAAGAATTGATTTCATAATGGGGAATAACTTGTTAAACTTTTCAGACATTTTTGTACATTGTGTATGATCTGACAAGTTATGTGTAATCCAATAACCCAAATATTTATACTCAGACGCTTCTTTTATCTTTGAGTTCCCAATCTGCCAATCTTTGTTAACTTTCTTGTTAATGATCAACACGTTTGACTTTTCCTCATTAATTGTCATCTTCCATAGCTTGCAGAAATGGTTTGTGACATTTAACATGGATTTGAGTTGGACCTCATTTGGTGCAATAAGCACCACATCATCAGCAAAAAACAATCCATTTATACAAATTTCATCCAATTTAACACCAAGTAGTGAATCATCTAACAGTGTTTTGAATTCATTCATATAAATTGAGAATAACGTTGGGGCTAAAACACTCCTTGTTTTAAACCCTCATTCTGTGTAAAATAATCTGTTTCAATATTGCCAAATGATACTTTACTTTCAATATGGTTATATGTATTTTTTATTATACGCCATAATTTGCCCTTTACACCATTCTGCCATAAAGCATACCATAAACCTTCTCTCCAAATGCTGTCATAAGCCTTTTTAAAATCTAAGAAGGCAAAATATGTATGCTTTTTCTGGTGTTTACGAATTGAAGCTATCCCTTTTAGAATGAACACTTGGTCAATTGTCCGTCTGTTTTTCCTGAAACCCCCTTGAATTTCCCCTAAAATATTATTAGATTCCACCAAATCGGTTAATTCTTTTTCAACTATTTTACTATAAATTTTTCCAATAACTGAGCTGAGTGAAATGCCTCGATAGTTATTCAGATTTTTTATATTGCCTTTCTTGTGTAATGGTATTATTATGCTTTTTCCCCAATCTACAGGGACAACCTCAAGGTGGAGACACATATTAAACATCAATTTTAATGAGTCTGTCACTACTTTGCCACCACCTTTGATGATTTCATGGGTGATTTCATCTGGCCCTGCAGCTTTATTATTCTTGAGATCTGATATTATTTTATTTATTTGTTCATCCTTTACAGAGATATTATTTACATTTTGTGATGAATCTTCTTCATACTTGGCTATTGAATCTAAAACTTTTTTTTCAAACATTTTTGATTCTTGGAAAAAACTATCTTTCTCATCCAAATTTTGATGACTTCTTTCACCCAAGTGTTCCCAATAATTTATCAAAACATTTTTAACTTTATCTTTTTCGATGATTAATTTATGTTCCTGGTCAAAAACAACTGAAGAATATGTTCTTTGTTTAGGACCCTTTAGAATTGACCAGTACTTTTGAGTTGATTTACCTCCACATTTACCAACCTCAATACACTGTTTAACTTTGTTTTCAATTTTTTTCTGTTTTATAAGATTTTGGACATTATTTTTATCTTCTAGATATTTATTCCATAATATTTTACCTTCATTGTCATGGTAACTGCTGTTTTCTTTAACCCACTCTCTGTGTTTTTTATTTGATTTTTTCCTTTCATTTATTGCACTTTTAATTTCTTGATCAAACCATGGTTTAGCACTACTGGTACTTGATGTAATTTTTTTGCCTATAACCTCACGACATGTTTCAATTGTATTATTTAACCACTGGTTCCAAACTTCATCACATGCTGATTGTTTATTTGTTGTATTAGTTGCCAAACGCACGGTATCATCAAAGGATGATAACTTGGTGGTTAAAACATTTTGAAATTCATTCCAATCAGTGTTTTTGTTTATATCCCATTTTTGTGTTTTATTTATTTTGTGGTCTCGTTTTAAAGTTGGAATGTTTAGAGTGGCATACATAATATTGTGGTCAGTACCGATATCAAATATTCTATCCTCATCTACAAACAGCTCTGTTACATTATACTTAAAGCTGTTATTTGTTAACATATAATCTATGACCGATTGTTGTGTATGGCGAAACCACGTCCATTTACCAATGCTAATATCACTATTGTTAAGCAATGAAAGGTCAAAATTATTTATTAATGAAATTAATTTTTTTCCATTATTATTTACAGTTTTATCACCTGAAATATTCCCAATTCTACCGTTAAAATCCCCTAGCAATAGATACTGATCATTTGATCCTTCAGAATTACTAATATTACTAAATAATTCATGGTACAGTTCATCAACCCCATCCTTGTTTGTATTTTCTGGGGGAACATATACCACACATAAACTCAATGTTTGTCCTTCACCTACTTTTAATTTGATCCATAATCTTTCTATATCATCATCCTGTGATTGGAATAAATTATCGTCTATTACCTGGAAATTATTCTTAACTAAAAAACCGATTCCCCCACCGCCCTTTTTAAATTTTAGTCTACGGTTTTTACCAAATCATTTGTAACCTTTTACAACTGGTGTTTTACTGTTTTTTTTAGGAAGGTTTCAGTGCCTCCAAAAATGTCCAAATTTAGTTCCCTAAGCAAGGGGCTAAGCTCATGTTCTTCAGACTTCAACCCTCTGAAATTTACATATCCTAGCCGTAATTTTGAAGCAAGTGATTTTGATTTGTTGGCTTTTCGTCTTGTTTTTTAAACATTACATTACATTATTACATGTAAGATGGTCCTCGTCGCATCGACGGACGAACAACAGATGTGTGTACTGCTTTGAAAATATAGGATAAAGAACAACACACGATTATAAAGCCTAAAATTACTTCACATTACATACCAAATTTCCAAATTAGGTTTTCCGACTACGTGTACGGTGTCCAAATTAGGTTCTCAATATTTATAATCAACCGCCCTGCTTCACCTATGACCTTCAATCCCGAGATGCACTACGTCCAAAGATGCGCATGCCCAGATTACTTCGGGAATACTCTGTCGGCATGATATAATATTTCTATTTCATCGATTCTGTAGTTCGGATATAACGGGTATGTTATTATTTGCTTTATATATTGTTATTTTAAATATGAGTTATTCAAGAGTTATGTACTTTCCCTGTGGTTTACTCGACTTTATCCCGGAGGACGACCAAAAGTGACCTCCATGGTAATATTGTGATCATAATTGTCTGATCACTCCCTGTGGTTAGCCCTGTGTGTACGGGGACGCGTTCGGTTGATAGTAGACTGTCGACAGTCCCTCTGGCCTTACGTGTGTGTGTTTTTTTTTTATTAATATTAATATTAATCAAACGCCGTAGGCGTTTGCGAAATGCCGAAGACATTTCAAGCGAGGGCCGTAAGGCCCGAGAGACTGTTATAGCCTGCTGCGCCACCACTCGCCACTGTAGAGAAATTCTCCTGTAGCGTACCATCATGATTGACAGGCAGAGTGATGTCATAAAAATGCTAACCAATCACAAGTCACGCAGTCCCAGGTCAACAGGAAGTAAAAAAAATTGAGCCACCAGACGACGCAATAGTTTATAAACTTCGTTCAGTGCACTGCTTTGAAGATGGCTTGTGACGATGCAGTTTCGCTGGCGTTGAAGAAACTTGGGTATGAAAGTATTCGACCAATCCAGCGACAAGTCATTGATGGCTATTTGCAGAAGAAAGATGTTTTTCTCACAGCGCCGACTGGCAGTGGCAAGTCGCTGACTTATGAAATGGCGCCATTCCTGCTGGACAGTATCGGTGACTTTGCCGACGAACCATCATCGCCACTGGTCGCCCTGATGCAAGAACAGGTAGCCCGACTCACGAAAATCGGGGTACATCATGAGACACCAATGCGCTCTTCCTTTGTTTAAAATTAGATAACTCGCGTTCGCAACTTGTAGTTCTGGATAATACTTGGCAGAAAACGATCTATACTCGGCGAGACGATCAAAGTCATGCGTGACATAAAAAAACCCCGCGATTTGACCTTTGCATAACAGTTTAACTCCGCCCATATGCAAATTATTACTACGTCATCGAGATGCATGCATAATTAATAGCAAGGCCAGTTCTGCAGGCTATAACAGTCTCTCGGGCCTTACGGCCCTCGCTTGAAATGCCTTCGGCATTTCGCAAACGCCTACGGCGTTTGATTAATATTAATAATAAAAAAAAACACACACACACGTAAGGCCAGAGGGACTGTCGACAGTCTAGGTTGATAGATGTCCCCACCACAGCCCTGCGTACCCCGGGGAGAGGATCACTCTATATGCCATTACTACCCCATGTGCGTTCCAAATTTAGCGGGCAAAGGGGTTTTTCACCTTTTAAAGCGAGCCCGCGCGGGAGGCAAATAGGCCCCCTTTAAAATTCTAATGTCTGCAATATGCCTCCAGGAATAAACTCACAGGGTTGCTGTGCCCGCTGTAGGTCCCCTCTTGCAACAACCACTCCCATACACCACCCTAGGCCATAGCTTGTTTGAGTTGATCATGGTTTGGCAATGTGCTGCCAGCCCTAGGGGCCTATTATTTTTTAGGAAGAACGCACATGGTGTAAGGTTTTAATATAGAGTAACCCCCCCACCCCCCCCCCCCCCGGCTGCGTACCTCCATAGACAAAGTCCGGGAGTTAAAAATAAGTAGTTTCCCAGCCAAAATCAATTGAAATGACGATAGTTATCGGTAATAACCATTACAAAGTTATCTGAAACTGAAATGTCTTTAAAAAGCGACTAGTAAAGACAGACAAAACGTAAACGCGTAGGTACCGGAGGAAGATTCACAGTCAATTCGTCCCAATTCACTTTTGTCCCAACACATTCGTCCCGCAAGTCGATTCGTCACAATTCACATTCGTCCCACGAGTCGATTCGTCCCATTTCACATTCGTCCCAATTCACATTCGTCCATTTTTATATATTAAGGGACAAATTTTGTCCGGTGTTGTCGTTGTTGTTGTTGTCATTGTCGTCGTCGTTAACCCTTTTCCGGTCAGGGGAGTTTCACGCTATCAGGTTAAGTCGTTGAAAAACGGTCATGATTCAATGCACTCCAGTAGCCAGCATCTGAGCATGCTATCCTGCCAGACATTTTTGCAAAAATAGGCCGTAGTTAACAGACTGTATCGACCACAGTTTTCACATTTTTTGCAATCTGTTTGCATACACACTTCATTACCACCATGGACAACAATTTCTCGTATAAAAAAAATCACCGTTTTATTTCAATACACATTTTTTACTGTCGTTAAGTAACGATGTTTTGCCCTTTGTACAGTCTCAATAAACACGTGTTAAACATTGAAATAAATATTGCTTAATTGAAAACACATTACAAGCAAGTACAAGGTCACTACATGAATGCAAGTTCGAAGTAAGAAGAAAAAAAACGCGTGAGTATGGGGATATTTGGGACATGTACGGGGGAAAACGTGTTTGACGTACTCGACCCGTTAGCGTACATTTCAAATTGCAACGTATATTCAACGACTTGAACTACATGTGTAACATATTACAACGTACTTTCCGTGACTTAACTGATGTTATATTCAAGCTCTAACGTATATTAACCGACTTGACCGTATGAGTAAGTCCACACTTACAACGTATATTTAACGACTCAAACTGAGACTGAAACGAACGAGTACGTAACTGCAACGACTTGATCGGGGTTACCTTCACACGGTAACGTATATTCACCGACATGACCACATTAACCAACTAAATATTTCAACGTATATTTAACGACTTGAAATAAAACGAACTAGCGAGAACGTAACTGCAGGGACTTGGCGTGTATATATACTCACGCAGAAACGTATTTCCACCGACTAGACCCGATGAACTATCCTGACATTAAAACGTATAAATACCGACTGAGCATGAAACTAAATTAACGATAACGTATTTTCACCAACTCAAACTATTGTACAGTTCGTGACGCTGTAATAAGTCCCAAATTTATTTGTTGTACGCCTTTCTTAGTCGTCCACCCCGGCGGGCTGCTCCCATGCGTCTGCCTGATGTCGAGGGCTGCTCTTCTGTACTTCGTGTTTGTGTTCCCACGGTGCGTTTTCCCCTCAGTGCCATGTTGTGATGAAAAGCAGCGAAACATTCGCCCGCGTGAAGGTGAACTTTACAAATTGGGCATCCTTTTGATGTTTCTGATAATCGGCCACTCGCAGTTTTTCTCCCGTCCTTGCTGCACTGCTTACACGATTTTTGACGCCCGGATAGTCTGCATATTTCGTGCGAATCCATGTTTTCACTACGAATAAATGACGTGTTACTTGGAAGAGAGCCAACTTCTCTTATGGATTTTTGAATTCTACTCGAGTGTCCACCAATCAGTTGTTTACCTGTGCGGATATTGAAGAATTTGTGCGTTACTTTAGTCGTGCGATTCAATGCCTTGAAACATTCATAAGCATTGACCAATGCAACATCTATGAGGTAACAGGCCATGTAGATCCACCAACGATTGTTTTTTCTGCCCGTGTGATAGTATTTTCGCCTTTGGTTAGAACGATCCACGCCACCCATGTGATGTCTGTAACATTGTAACGATACAGGCACGTGTCTCTCGTCATCTACTGCTTCTGCCGACGTAGCCAGTGGGGGATAGACTGTATTTAAAATCAATATTTGCGCGCTGTCATCCTGGTATGCAGTAATATTGATAGTGTCGTCCGGTCTAGTTGCTGCTTTCATTTCACCAATTTTCAATTTCAGCTTCTTGCTTTTCCCTTCAGGAATTAATTGCGGCGGCATGGTTTTCCGATTTCGTCTGCTAAAACTACCGACCATGTACACTTTCTTGTCTTGTAATTCAAGGGCTGTGTTAACTGACGTAAAAAGCGAATCACAGAAAAGAATATGGTTTTTTTCTGTGAAGGGCTGTAGCAACCGGTGTGTTGTCTTCTTGATTGTCCCAGTTTCTTTCTTTCTCCCCTCAATTGTAGTTTTATATTTCACCCCCAAATATGGTTCAAAGTTTGCAATGTAAGACGTTGTCGAGTCGCACACCTGCCATATTTTGAAGCCATCACGGTCGGGTTTGTGGGGCAATCTCTGCTTAAACTTGGACCGTCCCTTGAATCTAATCATACCCTCATCAATCGAAATTTCCTGTCCCATCTGGTAGTATCGCCGACAATTTTCGAGTACGGGTTTCAGCCACGGGTTGATTTTATACAACGGGTCGGCCTCTGATCGTTGACGGCGACGTTCAATGTCAGGATCCCGCCGTGGGTCATTTACTGGATCAGCTAAATGAAAATAACGCATTAGCATTTGAAATCTGGCCCGAGTCATTACTGATGCAATTCCCATGTTCTGCAGAAAGGGGTCACTCGACCAATAATCGTCGATTGCTGATTTGTGATCAACACCCATACATATCATCACACCAAAGAATGCTTGCATTTCAATGAAATTTGTATTACGCCAGCGGGCATTTAATTTTTTTGCAATGCATTTTTGATGATATTTGGCGTATTTATTAGTCTCGGTAGAAGCCAGTTCTATCAGTTCTGGTGGGATAAATTTGTAGAAATATTCCACCTCACGAGCATATGAAGGCAGTTCGAAAGTTGGTCCAGGTTCGGGTTCAAAAACTGGAATAGTAAATATATCGCCGTCTTCCTCCGTGGCCATTCTCCATTCACCAGTGCCGGAGGCAACATAATCGAATGTAGCACCAATTTCTGTGTCGGATTCAATTTCAATGTCGCTATCGAGTACAGGTGGGTAACGTTGCTCTAAAAAATCGTCATTCTCAGCACGATCTTCATCGATTTCTGAATCTGTATCGTCGTCAGTTGCAACTATGAAATCATCTGGTATTTTGTGTCGTAGCTCACCCGTTTTTTCGTCCAATACAAGTTCATCATCACGCGTGTCCATTGGCGATGCGTGTGCATACACAACACGTTTTTTAATAGTTTGTTTTTCGGGGAAACTCGCAAGTGTTGATTGTTCTGTACCGCATACATTTTCTTGTACCATTTCTTTGGTGACATCGACGTGTTGTTGCGTACTCGCTGGGTCGATATGTTCAGGCCCCTGCTTTTCTGCGTTGGCAGTTGTGGCGGATGTCGACGGTTCCGAATCGCAAACATTGTCTTGCAAAAATTGTATCACATCTTCGACGGCACGTTGTATTTCAGCGTGACCAACTTCCGTTTCTTCGGCATCTGCTTTGTCGGCAGCTGGCGATTCAACCACTTTACGGTTCGTCTTCGATTTACGTTTGCCTCCTGGTTTGCCCCTGCAGTCCTTCAAACGGTTTTCTTCTGTAATCGCATGTTCATTGACAGAGGAGACAGTCTCCGACTTGCGTTTGTTCTTATTCTTTTTACGTCTTTTCTTGAGTGGACTATTATCACTGGTGTCCGTGGTACGCTCGGCTGGTAACTCACCGACGTCAAATGTTTCCTTTGCTTTGGATTTCTTTCTTTTTCCACGCTTTGCTGGTGAAAAATCTGTCGTGTCAATGTCAAACTTATCACTCCCCGTGCCACTGCACGATTGACGCGTTTTCTTCAGTTTCCTTCTTGCCTTCATAAAACACTTTCTATCTGTATAGGACGGCATATTAACGTATGTGTCGGAAAGGAGGCACACAGCGAGTCTGGGCTTTATCTCACTTTCTTCGGCCATATTTATACTGAACGACCAGATGTCCACAAGACTGCATCTCCCCACAATTTGAATATTTATTGTTATGTAAATAAATATGTTATTTTTTCGAACACAGATTGGTTACAATTTGCATACACATAAAATTGCATATGCTAGCTCAGACGGTGAAATCACGTGGACTTTAATATTTCCCACCAGCTGTCCCGGTCATTTTACGTTGGTGATTGCCGACATTCCAAGCTCAGCCGTTGGAATCCGTTATGCTATTCATTCTAAGTGCCGGGACTATTTGCCAAGCTGGTCAAAATACGTTACTACCGTTATAACCGTGAATCGTGTCGTTCAAATACGGTTGTAATGCTGCAGTTTGCAATGTGGTCAAGGCGGTTTTTTTACGTCGTCGCAAACGTCGCGTTGTGACGGTAAAATAGTGAAATGAGCAGACAAGAGTATAGAATTACATTCTTTATTACTTGGTTAATTTATTTGACTTGGCGTAATCGAAAACAAATTCTCTCCCTCCATAATTTCGCAAGTGTAAAATATCAGGTTCCGTACAACGTATTATAAACGCTTGACCGTCTGAGCAACCTAAATAACAGGCCGTTTTTCAACGACTTAACCAGTTAGCTAGCTGGAGTGGGAAATTCTAGCATACCCATATTGACGGCGGTTTTTCACCGACTTGACCGGAAAAGGGTTAATAATTGTTATTGTGTGCATAATAACTTTACTAATTCTATTCCAAACTTTATCAAACTTGGTCACCTTATTCATCAGTATAAAGTCTTCCCTGAGTTTGAACAACAGGTGTTCTGTATGAAGATATCATGCAAAAATTGAGAAAATCTGATAAAATATTTTGACTGTTTCTACTTGACTGATCACTGGTGATACACATCAAAGGTCACTGATCTCAGTGGAAATATGCATTGTTGTATGTGTTCAATGAAGCAAATGATTTATCTTGTAATAATATCCTTGGTAATGTATCTCAGAATCCCATACTGGGTTTCAAAACCAACTCATGGAGAGATTGCACAGTCTGATACACATTTTTAAACCTACCAATAAAATCTTTGCAGAAAACAAGATGTCAGAAAATCAATATAAGCACTCCTATGAACTGGGTGCCTAACTTTGATCAAGATCTGAAGCTAATAGAAAATCTGTTTAGTTCAAAGTTATCAAATCAAAAACAATACATAAAAAATACATTAAAAGCAAAACATTTCATCCACATTTTAAAAAGAAAATTATTCTAAAATATATGTATTCTGTATTTGACAAACAGTTCATTCGACAAATAAAAACTCACAGGAATATGTTTCAGCTATTAGAACAGAATGATAGTTTTCATAATACTAGTTTAAAAACGCACTTCAAAGATTGCAGTGTTTGAAGATGTAGATTCTCAGGAGGCAACAGTACTGTTGACTTCTCCCTCCACTGGACACCAACTATTTAAGTTGATTTGCATACAAAGCAGAGCTTGCAACATGATAGCTATTCATAAAGGGTGTTTTTTTTTACTTTTCATATAATACAGTAGTCACACAATGAGGCAGTTCATATTTGTCTCAGTGAATCATTCATTTTTGACAGACACCTGTACAAAATACTTGGACTAAAACTAGCTAAATTTTTCTGTTATCTTGCATGTTTTATGAATCTATTCACATCTAAATGCAGCACTTTTTTTTGCAAAATGCTCGTCATTAGAATCTACATTTTGTACGAAATTTGTTATGTTGTTGGACATATACTCCAAATATGAGCAAGACTAGATGTAATGATTGTGGTTCAACTACTGATGTCACTTTTAGTCAAGGCGACCTGGATTTATGTCCTGACTGCAATCAAAAACGGTTTGGTCGGCATGCACGAATGGATAATAGCTTGACAATGACAATGGCTACGTAGGCTCTACGTACCATAACCGTAAGTCACAAAATAATGAAGCATCTCTCACATCTGCTCCAATCATTAGCGAAATGCTGTGTTTTATTGTAAACAAGATGGATGTTCTTGCTATGGATATTATTACTAAACTGTGCACTGATTTCTATACGGACTCGGAAATAGAGTACGCCTAAGGTGTTATTGTTTGATCTGTGTGGTGATCATAGCTCAAAACGTCTGATTCGCAGACAAGGGCATAACAAATCTGTGAATAATGTACAAGATATTTTGGTTCTGTTGCAAGAGATCGACCCGGATTATATTCCGTGTTTTGTAGCTAAAGACCTGTCGCGGCTACCACCTGTAGATTATAATCATGTTGACCTATCATTACTATTAAAAGATAACACTCAATCTAAACATGACATTGAAGCATTGAAAGAAGGTTTGAATTCCATGTCTAAATTGCATGGGAATATATTTGACGAACTTCGTGCAATCAAAGAAAAACTATTGGTTAAAGCTGTCACAACGACACTGAATTACCTGTCGCGAATTCTCAAATTAATGAGGTATGAAGCCAAAGTAGTGGTGTGCAAGTGACCAATAATGAAAGCGAATGTGTCATAATCACAGATGTTGATGGTGCTGTCGCTAAGGAAGCTACAGGCGTAACAAATGTGGATGGTTTCACTACGGTACGAAATAAACGTCGTGAAAAGCGTAGACTCCAAAGTTATGCGGACGTGGTTGAATTTGGAACTAATGGTTGCTATGAGTCCGATCTGTTACGAAAACTAACTCCTAGTGAAAATCGTGAAAGTGTTACCAAGAACCCCAGTCATCCACGTAATCGTTATGCTGTTAAAGGTTCTCAGAAATCGCGTAATTTTCTCATTGGCAGACGTAAGACCGATCATGGTACATGTATACCAGTTGTACAGAGGCGTATGAGCGCCTTTATAAGCAGACTACGGTAGGTCCTGACACTACTATTGATATGCTGAAAAGCTATATTAAGAATTCTATGAATATTACCGACATCTGTTGTGAACGCCTCGATACAAGGTACATGTTTAATACGTACTCGTCATTTTGTGTGTCAACAACTGAAACACACTTTCTATCACTCATGATAGAAAATTTGTTCAACGTCGTAATTAATATAATACAATGTCTACGATTAATATTGTATCCTATAATTGTAGATCAGTTAAATCTACTGCGCCTACTGTTAATAGATTATGTGAAAGTCATGACATTTGTCTCTTACAAGAACACTGGCTATTACATGAAGATTTGGCTTATTTATCATCAATTCATACAGATTTCCATGCTTATGGTGTGTCGGCAGTAGATGCTGGGTCTGGACTACTTTCCGGCCGCCCATATGGCGGAACTGCTATCTTATGGAGGAAATCGCTTGAGGACTCGATTAAAATAAAGTCTTTTAATGATTCTAGACTTCTCGGTGCTGAGCTTGTACTTGAATGTGTTCAGCTTTTCATTCTATGTGTATACCTTCCAATTAACTGCAGTGACAATTTTGACGAGTTCACTGGTTACCTTGGAAAAATTAATGTCATTGTCCAGGAACAAAACGCATCCAATGTATTTATTATGGGAGACTGGAATGCGGACATGAAATCCCAATTTGGCAAGGAGCTTAAGGAACAGTGTATTAATACTAACTTCATTTTATCAGATATTGAATTTATTGGTC
The DNA here is from genome assembly GCF_978046115.1 of Saccoglossus kowalevskii. Taxonomy (NCBI): domain Eukaryota; kingdom Metazoa; phylum Hemichordata; class Enteropneusta; family Harrimaniidae; genus Saccoglossus; species Saccoglossus kowalevskii. The sequence goes on from NC_140643.1 coordinate 46,993,467, forward strand.
AATCTGATAATAATTTTACATATATTAGTGATGCACATCAAACTACATCATGGCTGGACCATTGTGTCTCAACGATTAATGCGCATTGCTCCATTGTAGATATAAATATTTTATATGATCATATTGCTTCGGACCATTTACCATTATCTGTGACTTGCCAAATCGATAAGTTGGTCGCCACTGAGAGAGAACCCTCCTACGATCCAAATTCCACTACGTATGCGCCAATTAATAGGTCGAAAGTACCAACGGCGAAGCTTACTAAATTCTCTGAGCTCACTGTTAGGTATTTAAAAAATATAGTTATTCCTGTTGACGCTATTATTTGTGAATCACAAAACTGTACACATGACGAACATAATACTATGATAAGTCAATATTATGACGAAATCGTTGATGCACTTACAAATGCTTCAGGTGCAGCATTTGGAGTTCAAACCCTCTTTGGATATACAATATGATTGCGGGATGGAACGAGCTAGTCAAGGATGCTCACGGCGTTGCCCGTGGTTACTTTTTGGAGTGGCGTAACTTGGGCAGTCCAAGACGAGGTGTGTCATATCACTTGATGCGTACTTCTAGAATGAAATTTAAGCATGCCCTACGGATATGCAAAAATAATCAGGCTAAGTGTAAAGCTGACAAACTCGCTGAAGCATTGCTAAATAAAAATCATCGTATGTTTTGGAAAAAAGGTACTGCGTCCACTAAGTCTCCACTTTCAGCTACTGTTAATGGCTCGTGGGCAACATTGCTAATACGTGGGCTAATCATTTTGAAGCCCTTCTTAACTCTGTTTCTGATGTTAAACTTCGCAGTAAAGTGTACGATTATGTTAATGGTTCTACAGAAAGTACACCATATGTCTCGAAGGAGGAAATTTCTAGTATCGTGCACTACTTAGATTTGGGTAAATCATGTGGTTCGGATTGTCTTAGTGCCGGGCATTTTAAATTTGCTGGTCCTGCACTTAATCTGCACCTAGCCATGTGTATTTCTGCAATGTTTTGTCATGGCTCTGTTCCGGATAACATGATAAAAGTTGTTATTGTGCCACTAATTAAGAATAAAGCTGGTGATGTGACTAGTTTAGATAATTATCGCCCGATTGCGATAACCACCATCATCTCCAAAATTGTTGAGCATATAATGATGTCTAGATGCCAGGAGTTTATTCTTTTAACTGACAATCAGTTAGGATTTAGGAAAAAACATTCAACGGATCTGTGTGTATTTCTATTAAAAGAAGCAATACGTCATTATAATTCGCTCGGTAGTCACGTGTTTGTCTGTTTCCTTGACGTTTCAAAGGCATTTGACAGAGTCAATCACTGGACGCTATTTTACAAATTGACTGAACGTAATGTACCTATATATATAGTTCGCTTTTTAATGAATTGGTATCAACATCAAAAATATTGTGTTAAATGGGGGAATGCTATATCCCGTTTATTCTGTGTATCTAACGGAGTACGCCAAGGCGGTGTTATGTCCCCTATGTTATTTAATGTATATATTAATAATCTGAATATCCAACTGAATGACACTCCGAGTGGGTGTCTAGTTGGTGATAAGTTGTTCAACAATCTCAGTTATGCTGATGATATGTGTGTGCTATCGCCCTCTATTAAGGGGTTAAGACGACTTTTGGAAATATGTGGTCGCTTTGCGTATGATCATATCACATATAATGTCACTAAATCTAAATGTATGTGTTTTTATAGTCGACACAGTGTTTTCAAAATACCACCAGTATATTTGTCGGGACAGCCAATGGAACTTGTTGACCAATTTACATATCTTGGTCACAAGCTTACTAGTGATTTGAAGGATAACACTGATATGGATCATCAGAAACGTCTATTTTGCATCAGGGCTAATCTTCTATTACGGAAATTTTCAAAATGTAGCTATGAGGTCAAACTTTTGTTATTTAAAACTTTTTGTTATAACTTTTTCTGCTGTCAACTATGGTGCTCCTTTCAGAAGTCGAACCTTAATGCTTTGCGTGTATTTTATAATAACTTGTTTCGCCGCTTTTTTCATTACCCACGTGATTATAGTGTAAATCACATGTTTGTATACAATCATGTCAAGTCTTTCTATGAAATTTTTAGAAATCTTGTATTTAAATTTAGAGAGCATATATACACCTCTGATAACAGTCTTTTGGTGAGCTTATGTAACTCTGATGTCCGTTGGAAGTCTGCCTTGTTCCAGCATTGGAATAATACTTTGTACTATTATTGTTGCCATAAGTACACTGACCTATATACATATATTTTTTGTTCATTTATTTATTTATTTTTCATACTAGCTTTATATGGACTTTCAAATGATTGACAGTCTGAAATAAATAAAGATAAAAAAAGATAGATTAACAAATAACTCTACGTTGCACGTAAGATGTATTTGTATTTTTTTTAACTAATAACTCAATTACGCATGCCAGTGCATGACGTGTCAGTGTTCTCCACAATCCAAAATAGCTGGTGGGTGGCCTAATTAGCATAAATTTGCATATTAATTTGCATGTCATTTACATACATCTTTCTAGCATTTATGTCATGAAATGCAATACACACTAAGTTATTTACTATTCTCTTTTTAATTTAATTGAAACATGTTACAATTTTTTGAAATACAAACAGATTGGTCACTATTAATATTTACGAAATGCAAAAAGTTTGAAATCGGTGATTTATATGTTCGCAAATTATTCTGCGTTCAAGAAATGCAATTCGAGTAACCAAGAGCAAGTACGAGTTATAATGTAGAAAATATACAGGGTGATTTGTACCCGACGCCAAAACGGACGATTTGTCAAAATAAAACTCATAACATTTTTTATTTGTGGCATCAGTACTCACCCGTGCCGACAAACGGTAAGATGCATTTACGCATGTACGGTCACGATATGTTGAGTTTTCACACGTTGTTTTGGGATTCAAGAAAAATGCTGGCAATCGGCAAAATAAAAGAATCTGCTATGTTCTCGAAAGATTAGACATAAAAAATGGATAAATGAAAAAAAAGTATGTGGAAAAGATAATTAAAATATTATTCAATTACAAATACTCGCGGTAAACTAATCCGGCAGCCATGTTTGATGTTTATTACCGCTTTCCGAATTCAGTACACGAACACCCAGAATGTGCTGCTCCGCTATGCAACTTAGATACTAAATCGTTACAGCGCCAACACCGGTGGGTGATCGACGGTCGTTGAATGGGGTAGGCCAAAAGGTCACCAGTTTGCCTTCTCCATGCTGTTTTCACGATGAAAATCGAGCGAACGTTGTAAATACGGCTAGAATTTTAATTTTTGTTCAAGTTTACATGCAATATGCTAATATATTTGTTTATTTTCTGTGCATATACATTTCGTTCGTATTTAATTCTTTCTTTCGTGATTGGAAGACGATTATTAAAAATACAGCTGTAAATTGAAACCACTGTAGTTGCGTATCGTGAGTAATAAGTGGCAACAATGTCGATGACAATGAATTCAGGCGATTGACACATTGCCATGAATACACTTGATAACTGCTTGCAGACTTCCAATGGACATTGTTTATGTTTGGACTCTTGAAACAATAGCAAAATAAAGGGTTGGGCAACTACTCTTTTGTTTAGGCTTGGAAAGAACAATGCAAGCTTTTTACAAATAATTTCAGCTGGATGTACGTTGGTGGGCGGGTGTTGAGAGTTACTAGGCGGCCGTAAAACTTGATAGGCGGGCCGCCCACCTAAAACCCCTTGTGGAGAACACTGCGTGTACGTGAACAGTTCATTGTTTGGATGTGTTTGTGCTTATTTGGCGAGTTAATAGTGGGCTAACATTAAATCTGACGAATCGACTTGTGGGATGAAGCGACTTTGGGACGAATCAACTTGTGGGACGAATCGACTTTGGGACGAATTAACTTGTGGGACGAATCGACTTGGGACGAATGTGATTTGAGACGAATCGACCGTCCTCCCCTGGAGGAATTATCCACCAAACGCCGCCATTTTTAATTTCATTCACGCAAGAGAATGTGTTTTTTTTTAGGGCAAAGTAGCCGATTTCATTCACAGTTGGACTCCGAACTGAGAGTTCTGGATATATCTGGTGATCAATCATCATTTTTGGTACCTGGGCATGTTATTTCATTAAAAAAATGATATTTTTTAAAGTCCCGGTCTTTGTCTATGGACGTACGCAGGGCTGTGGTGGGGAACTCTATCAACCGAACGCGTCCCCGTACACACAGCACTGTACGCGGGGCTATCCCTGTGGTCTGCTGAATCAGTTTCCGCTGGAGGTTAACTTTTGAAACCATGCGTTAGGGGTCACCAAAGGTCATTGCATAACATTTCCAGGGAAAAGCATATTTTTCTATAAGTTTTACCTTCTATACCACAAGTTTCATAACATATCACCCATATGCACATTTGACACATAAATTATGGTGTCAGTAATATTATTTTAAGTTTCAGAATTGTACAGTGTTATATAGCCTGACAGGGTCGCGTAAGTTGCACCCTCCACGATGCTCGATCAAACCATTGAGGTAGAGAAGAGACCTACCTCCATGATCAAACCTAGCCCTGAGTACAGTCCTGTAGGTTGGCCTCCTTCTGCTGATCATTCAGTCCCCACAGTCCTGAGAAGTTGCATAGACTGGGAGTACGATACTACTGTGAAGGAATGTATAGGGTGATTTGAGAAGCATTCGGCTTTGCAGTTAAAAAATAAGTGATGGTTGTAGAACCATAACTGCCTCAGCTCAAAGATTGTTATGTAATACAGAGGAATGTGAAGGTAAATGTATTGTAGTTTACCTCTTTGTAATTTACAATATATATGCATTACCCTACACTGTGAAGGACAATATGGGAGTTGACTTAAATGACTGGTAGAAGCAAGGCTGGTCAAATTTTGCGAAAAAGTAGTTAGAATTTCCAGATACGCAATTGATACATTGTGGGATATCAAAATATGGGTGATAAAAAGCAAGTGATATTTCCAGAGATGTACCGTTAAAATCCTATTATAAACCACGGTTTATATTACAATGTATCAAATAAAAAATTCAACAGCTCAAGTTCGGAGTGCGGTGCGGTTTCTATTACGTACATATTGCAATCACTAAATGGGCGTGGTCATTTTTTCCCACATCACTTGCACAAAACAAACAATACACCGTACAATCTTTTGAATATAAGCGTAACTCCAATTTAGATGTCAGGGAAGAGTGGTAAGCGTCACGTCACGTCACAAAAAAACTGTTCACAGGAAAAAAAATACTCAGTATTTTTAGTGTAATATGCATTTATTATTTTAATTTTCTTCGTAACAGAAAGTATATTCTGACAGGAGTTTCATTTAAAAACAAGCACTAAAAAAGTATGGTACCGTGGGTATGGTAACACAATCCGGCCATGCTTCGGCTCACAAGTGAATAACTTGTTTTCAAAGTGTTATTACATGTATTACTCAGTTGTGATTATAATAACGCACGAAAAATAAATTCGTTGAATTGTTATCAAATGCAAGTAAAATTCAACTTAGTTTCACCGTAAGTAAATTATTTCGGTACCATATGTAAACGATCGATGCAATACGACATCCGCCACGTAGTTTGAATGCACACGAGACGTTACTTGACCAAATAGGTCAAGTCGCTAATTAACCAATCAAAATGCTGGATGGTGCCCACGTGTTCAAATTACCTTAGTCATTTGAATATGTTAATGACAGGTCACCGACTTCATGGTGAATGAAACCCGGAAGAGATTTACCGATAATGTCATGCGATTCTTTGGCTTTGATTTCTGTGGAAAAACGACATGACTTTTTTGTTTAAATTAAAAAATTAGTTGTTTTCGAAAGATAAACTGAGCATTGAAAAAGCATTTAACAGTTTTTCGGTGATAACAGCTCATTGTGGAAGACCTTCGACACGTGGACGTATTCATATTAAAGGAGTATTGACAAAAGTTGTCGCAAGAACAAATTTAAAGCAGTTTCACTGCGTGTTTGACATCCTAACACTACTGAACAATAAAGAGGTGTGAATATTTTTAGGCACGTTGTTGAAACAAATGAATAGGATTAGGAACAATGTACCAGCTGGTTGAAACAAAGTCGGTCACGGTCTTGTTGAATTGGGGGTGCGATTAGTAATAGGTACTTTTCATGTTTTCAATTTTTGTGGAGAACTCTTTAACACTGAAGCCGAAATCGGGGGTGCGGTTACTATTAGGTATGAAGCAAAGGATTGGCCTATTAATCCATGAAACATACTCACACATATCCGTACATATCCTGTGTGGACAAAGCTGTCTTACACACAAAACTGAAATTTAGAAAAACTATGAACAACTAAATAAGGAAAATATGTGATTTTCTGTACAGTTTCCAGAAACTTATTACAAGTCCCAGAAGTTCATACGAGTTGTCAAAACATAGAGTTTGGTGACAGTTGGGAATGATACCATACATGTAATTTAACAATTCCATGAGAACATCGCAATGTTCTTTTAACACATGAAACGGATGTGCATTGGTCAAATTTTGTATAGTTCCAATAGGCATACAAGCACCTGTATATATTTTGACAATAAACCCCTCATTCACATTGTGCAAATACAAACAAGACATTAAACCTTCTTGATAGTAACAAGTAAGTGTTGTATAAACCAGAATGAAAAGTCCGGAGTCACGGCAAATACTTCTAGTGAGTCACCCCTCTAAAATCGTCATTACTGTGCCAATGAGGTAAATGTCCCAATGTTGTTTTGTTTACCAGAAGGATTTCTTGTATTAATTTCCATTGCACAAAAAAGTAGCAAATACTGAAGCACAGAATTTGCCTGTTTTTTTCTCTCTGACCATTCACGCAAACTGCAAACGAAGTCTTTTACCTCATCCATAGTTGTTGACACTTTGCAACCACCTTGATGGATGTATTGTGACGTATTTTGACCCGGGATTCTGACCTTGCATTCTGGCTACATTTACTGCCCTTTCATACCACTTCAGTTCCCTTTCATTATTTCATCCAGATTCCACGATATATAATATTTAAAACTTCCGGAAACACAGATGCGATCGCCAGCATATCTACAAATAACCTCGCTCTCAGGAGCTGAGGAATAATAATGCCTTTATTGAAATCTTATCCTGTTCAGGATCTCGATTCTTAAAATACAATAAAGTTTCAGATACATACAAAATGGCAAGACAAAATGAAAACATAATAAAATAAAAACTGAGAACAAGGAATGGTTAGAAAAAAACAAAACAGAAAAATTATAAAGCAGCTGGTATTTTTTGTTTATGGGTGTCATTTCTTAAATTGAAGCACTCAAAGATATATTTTGCCAAATTAATTAGTGATTGTATATCTTTTGTTTTTAGAATGTCTACAGTGTTTTCAATATCAGATTTGTCAATTGTTGTAATAACATTTGTGGTATGGAGGAACTTGTTTTTTAAATCAGCTTAGAGAGAACATTTTAATAGAAAATGGCTTTCATCTTCTATTTGTTTTTCCTGACAGTAGTGGCATTTTCTCTCTTCTACTGTTTGGTTGATGTATCTTCCTGCCTCAATCTGCAATGTGTGCGAACTGATCCTTAGCTTAGTTAGAGCAGATCTGTGCGATGGGTTTTTTAGCTCCGCTGTCGACTTTGTCGAGCGGAGCTTATCATATGAGTGATTGTTCGTCGCCCGTTGTCGTCCGTGTCAATGTTTTACTTTTTCGACTTCTTCTTGAAAACTACAAGCCTGAATGCTTTGATACTTGGTGTATACAAATGTACGTACCATGGGTAGACATCTCTCAGATTTGTTCATTTCATGATCATATCTTCAATTCTCTAATTTTGGTGAATATTTTTGTCATTTTTGGTAAAAAGTGATATTTTCAACTTCTCGTTAAAAATCGCAAGTCCAATTCCTTTGATATTATATATATAGGTACTACATGTGGACCTCTCTCAGATTTGTTCATTTTGTAATGATATCTTCAATTCTCTAATTTTGGTGAATATTTTTGTCATTTTTGGTAAAAAGCGATATTTTCGACTTCTTGTTAAAAACCGCAAGTCAAATTGGTTTAATATCACATATATAGGTACTACATGTGGACCTCTCTCAGATTTGTTCATTTTGTAATGATATCTTTAATTCTCTAATTTTGCTTAATATTTTTGTTGTTTTTGGTAAAAAGTGAAATTTTCGACTTCTTGTTAAAAACCGTAAATCCAATTACTTTTATATTACATATATAGGTACTACATGTGGACCACTTACAGATTTGTTCATTTCATGATGATATCTTCAATTCTCTAATTTTGTTTAATATTTTTGTCATTTTGGGTAAAAAGTGATGTGCACCTCTTTCAGATTGTTAATTCCGTGGTGATATCTTCAATTATTTAATTTTGATGATTATTTTTGTCATTTTTGGTGAAAAGTGATATTTTTGAATTCTTGTTGAAAACAGCAAGTCCCATTGCTTTGATACTATACATATTGTTCATTTTCTAATGATATCTTCTGTTCTTTTATTGAAATGTGCATTGCTAACAGCAGAGCTATCTCAGCCGACAGGCTGCTTGTTTCCATCTTCCAGGTATTTTTCAAAATCGTAATTATGTTTTATCATTCTATAAATTCTTAACTTATTTTTGCGACTTTTACCTTTGTTATCATTCAGGCCTCGAAATCAACTTTTTTCCCTATTGTTCCAGAAGTGTTCCCAAAAATAAATTCCAATGGTCCCAAAGTGAGGATGGGAGGTCCCATTATAGGAAGCATATTACCGTAAAAACTCGATTAATTCACGGATTCTATTAGTTCGCGCACCCATTTTATTTTTGAACGCTAATTTTTAAATGTATCCTTTTAATTCGCGGCGTTCAAAAACATGTTTAAAATTGTATCCTATTAATTCACGGGCCAGAATAAAGTGGATAACTCAATATATATTGCTCGAAGACATTAAAAATATACATATAATTTTATGTTACATGTATCATTACTTAGTGTCGCCGCAATCGCAGATGATCTCCGTCATCACAGCCTTTCAGTTAGCAAGCAGTTTAGGTTCGGTAAAGATTTGACGTGAAAAAAATCATTCCCCCACGACACTACAGATGTTGGGCAAGATTATTACGTAGTCGATAAATATCCATCGGTCAGCACATCGATTACGAATTTCCGTGATGGAAAGCTTAGTACAGGGCTTTTTCGTCGCTGGTCCACAGGGTTGCATCATATACGTACGTCCATGGTTGCATCGACCATGTGCCCGCCATTATTCTATTACGTCATTTAAGTGAACCGCCCTATGGTGTGTAAATTGACATTTTTGATTGGTCGGGCGATTGACCTCGTGTCACATTTTCATTGTACCGGATTCGGTAAAAAAACACAGTGTTAAGCGGTCATGTACCTTCTATAAATCTAACCTTGCACACATAATCTTGTACTGATGTGTTTTTTGTCCAAGAAAGACGTTTCTTTTCATTTAACCCCCAGTTAACTCTTCGCGTCCATAGTATTTGTGAGAGTTAAAAGATTTTTCGAACAAATGACAAGTAACTATATTGATTTGCGTCAAGCTGGGTGGCCCGAATTTAAATATCAATGCATGAAATTAAATATCTGGATGTCATTGCCCAGTGCCGCACGTAATTCAAACGCGTGGTTATTAGAGTTCAGTCGAAATGTACGTGAAAATGCGATCTAAGTCCGCTGCCCAGAGTTTATTATATTATAGTAAAATTTAATTTGACGTATGGTATGTTTATGTTTGCGTAATTATTATGAATGCAACGCATTATCAAGTCGCTGATATTGAAATATTCATAGACCCAATACCCCGGGTCAGTGCCCTAACAATAGTTAAAAAAAAACTAATTATCATGAAAGCAATACATAACGAAGTACAGAGCCGGTACAATATTGTAAACAAATTTGCGTAATTAGAAAAGCAGTGCACTAAGTAAACGACGTTCAAGTTAATATATTCAAGCCAGTACAGAGTTGCATACAAGTTGCGTAATTACAGTACCTTCGGATATAATAACAATTTTACTAGTTTGACGCGCGAGGCACGAAAGAAAAAGAGGTTGCTAAGGTACCGCGCCAGTTCAGTGCAGTGCGTGACTTGGGGTCAAACTTCGGTCAACACACACTTGATGTCAGCATCACCGCGCAACACGTTTCGCAAAAACGTACTTGAAGTTCAATTGCGTCCCAAAATGATGTCGCTGATCACTCAGTTGACGCAGCGTGTGTTGTGTCATGTCCATGATGCACCCCGTTTCGACTTTGGCTTGCTTTTCCTTCTTAGGGACGACGTCAAAAGATCTATGTCGGATAAAAAACTTATCTCCTTTAGTTTGAGGGTGGGGGGTTTTGACCTCAAAAGGTTTCCATCCGACAAAAATGATTTTATTTTTTAATGAAGTCAAAAAAATCTTGGAGTATTTGTAGTTCGTTTTTTTCTATCCAGTCATGGACAGAAATAACCGAAAAGGGAAAAAAACAGAAAAATGGTTTGGTTCGAGTGTAAATCTGTGCGTCAAATGAGGTGCATTTGTAAAATCCTTTTACACCCACCCGACAGCCAACTGCTATGCAATACTACTGTTCGATTATCGATTTGTATTTAATGGTGAATGTAGTCTGACGTCATGACCAATATTTATCAATTAAGTTTCAGTGGGGGATGGGGGGTTTGGAAAAAAACTAAAGGAATTAAGTTTTTTATCCGACATCGATCTTTTGACGTCATCCCTTAGTGATGCGACCTCTCACCAATGTATTAAAACACTTTGAATTTATACTTTGCATGATTATATTTGGTCAACGCGAAACATTGTTTTTTCTAAACATTTTCTGAGACCATTTTTATCAACGCAGGGTTATTTTTCCAGACAAGATGGGCCTCGTAATATCTGCCATAACATCGCCCGGGCAATGCCTAGAAAAATAAAAAAAGGCAATGCAGCCAGACGGCTACTTTGTAGCCACGTGTTCATTGTTTGTTTGTGTACAGAGTGACCTTTGCCATTTTTCACTGTTTCATTTCAAGTGTAACATGGTGTGTGGTCCTTGACGCAGTGCGTGTTCTCTGCCCGACTATACGCCATGAATGTCGCTAGCCACGAGTCTCAGAGGCACTAAAAAAACGTCTGTAATCGTGTTCATTGGAAAACAAAACAAATCACTAATAAATTTATAAAAACAGCTGCTTTTTGAATCGATCAAAAAGTACTCTTTTAATTCGCGCACCAAAAACCAATAATTTCCGTTTTTACGCTATTAATTCGTGGACTTTATAATTATATTTACTACCGCAAACTAATCAAGTTTTTACGGTACAACAACACTAAAGTTGAGTCAAAGTACAGTATTTCTGTATAAACTACAGTCAGTTACAATAAACTCAAAATCAACACAGATTCAAATGTGTAAGATTTATTATTTTACATAACAAAATGACACAGATATTTGAAACTACCTGTTTGGACCAAAGATGGGGTAGGTGGAGTCTCTGGACTAGTCCATAAACTGTGGTCTTCTTTCCCTCTGTCCACTCATCCACCACTTCAGAACAGCAGCCTCTGCATTGTAAGTTACAGTGTCTGGGCCATGGATGGAGATGTTAAGTAGATAGTCCAACATCTCATTACTCAATGAACTTCTCCAATCTGACTTTATGCGATTAAGACATGAAAAACCTCTTTCACAGCATGCCAAATTCATCTCGAGCTTAGCACCTGGAGTTATCTGAAACACATTAACCAGAACAAATTCTAGTTAATTCTCCTTTTTGTTTCACAATTTACAATTACATATATGTAATACAATGCTAAACTTTCTTCTTAGAAACCTTGGAAATATTCTTCACTTGCAGGCCCACAAGCTTTGGAAACAGAGTAAAGGGAGCCTCCTCCTTCGCCACAAAATAGGCGGTATTGAACAAACTGATAAGTTTGTCTCTAACTGCATTGTCCATGTGTTGTAAAGCATGTCGTAACGGTGCATGAACTGGGTTCTGTCTGGCTTTATTTGCTGCAACACACAGTCCATGAGCAACTATCTTTTTATGCTCTTGGAGAGTTTTTACTCTAATCTTATCTCCCATAACCCCATGAAACAGAGAGTTGTCTTTTGCTACCCTGGGTTCAGCCCTGCACGTTTTGCAGAACATCACTTCTGCTTCGTAGTCGAAGTCATAGGTTTTCCGACACTTCTCCAGGAAGCATCTCTTCCGTTAGTCCTCATACTTTCTAGAAGCTGGCACTGTGTTCTAAAGTAGGAAAAGAAAACAAAAATATCTATCAGCTAAATTGATAATTTTCAATCAAGGAAGTAGTTCATTTCTTTCTCAAAAGGATAAAATGAAAGTTTGTATTAAATTAGAAGAATAATACTTAAGGTCATATACTAAAGTTCTTGGTTACTGACAGTCACAAAAGAAAATGAATAAAATAACCTTGGTCATTACAGACTTATTAAAGCCAGAAACAGTTTATTGAAATCAATTGGAATACATGTATGTCAAACAAGAATTAGGCCTTGTTGTGGTTTAACCAGATTCATAAAGAAATCATACACTACCGGTGATACAATTTTTCTTGCATTAAATAATTATAGTTCATCGAAAAAAGTAACTTTACACCAATGATAATTTTGAAGTGGATAAAAACATACCAAGGACTTCTGCACTGGCGGCTCGACGTCGTACGTATCGTTTTCATCATCACTTGAGCTTTCATCAGATCCCCCCTGTTATGTCACGGGACACAGAGTAGTGACTGGGGCTGGACTTGAAGTTGAACTTGAAGCAATGGCTGACTCGGGTGCTTTAAGTATTCCACGTGAGGTCTTTGCCTTTTTGGTTGGCCGTTCGCCCGAATGAACTGTGTCAGCATTGATCACGATGGAGCCCCCCTCCCTCCTTCCATCGGTCCTCGCATCACGTTCGCAATCTGAAGACTGCTGATGACAATCGGGCTGAACACTGTTGGTCTCCTTGGCTGAAGCACTGGGCGTCGCTTCCTTCGACAGTGTGGGCCCAGGGGCGTCGCGCAGGGAAAAAAAGCCGAGAATTTTCCTCTGTGCCATCCAAAGACTCCACACTTCACAACATACAGGGTATGCAAATGAGTCTCTAGGTGGTAGTTGAGCGCGATAATTGAGCGTCTCAGTTTTTACAAAGATACAAGTTGAGCGTACGCTCACTTTTAAATGTAAGCGCGGGGACAAACTGTGGAATGCTGGTAACGTCATGAAAGCTACACTCAATTTAACATGAAGTTGATACATGTTCACATGAGAGGACGTTTGTTAAAACAAACGCAACCATATTTAATTAAATATTCACGCAGTTTGAACCCTTGTAAAATGGACACGTCTGGTAATGAGAGACTATGTCGCTCACTTTTACATGAAATAGTAGGCGTAGAACCAAAATGGAATGAGAAGTGCGTGTGTATGATTTTAAGAAACCATAAGTCCGCCAGTGAATACATGAAGTTTTTGAGAGTACCATTTTGATTTACGCAAAATAAATGTCAGGATCAGCAACAATTATATTTAATAGTTAATAAAGATGCAACTCTGGCGTTTGTTTTGTCTAGAGTGTATTCATTTGTTGTCGTCTGTAAACAAAGCTCAGTGACTAAGAGTTGTTGTGCACACATAAAAGAATGACGTTTTATTAATGAAACATTCCCAATTTGCTCATATGTCCGGATCAACCTTCATAGATTTACACTACAGCAATGTGCGTGAATCGTTTCGTGATCGTAAGAATCATTTGGCTTCAATTGGCTGACCCCCATGAAAATATAAATTTACATGTAAAATACACATTTGATCGAGACTGCATTAGTGGTGTCAGCATTGCATCTAAATTACTATATTGTATTCGGCATTTAAAAACTCCATTCATATACTGGTGACTAAAGTGTGCGGAAAATAATTCTGCTTTCTTGAAATGAGTCACGCATGTATTCCTCAATCTGTGTAATTCAATTGTTTTTTCTCATGTCTAGTTTTAAGTGAGCGTACACTCTCTTTCTGCTAACATGTATTTCCATCTTTATCAGTAAAGTATACTTACTTTAATTAAATATGACGTGCAATAACAAAATAAATGTAGCTATGTGACGAAATAATATTTATTAAAACATCGGAGCTATGCAAAGTCACTTGAACGCTGATATTTTAATTAAATGAAAACTCAATATTTACTTGGCCGTAACGGACATGGAAACAAATTTATTAATATATATATAATTCTTCTCATCCCACCCATACTTGTTGGGACTCTACTGGTTAGTTGTCTACAAGTGACAGAAACAGACATCTCCATTCATCAATCTGTAACGTAATAATGTGGTAACACCTCGGTCGAGGTGTTAATTGGGTCGCAAGACTTCAATTTACATTGTTTGGCACCATGCCCAATTTTGAAAGTGAGCGTAGGCTCAACTTGTATCTTTGGAAAGCTGAGATGCCCCTTTTTTCTTTACAAGGTCATATGGGTCAAACTGTGTGAATATTTAATTAAACATGGTTGCTTTGTTTTAACAAAAGTCCTCTCGCGTGAATTTGTGTCAACTTCATGTTAAACTGAGCGTAGCTCTCATTACATTACCAGCATTCGATGGTTTGTCCCCATGCTTTACTTTTTAAAAGTGAGCGTACGCTCAACTCATATCTACGTGAAAACTGAGGCGGGAAAGTGCACGCGTATGGGAAGAGCTAAATGCAGATCAAAGGGATGGGGCGGAGTAAAGAATCAGGGTGTCAGCAGCTTCCAGGCGCGCAGTAATTGCACAACCACAGACCAAATTCGGGGGCCTTTTGGGAGCCGACAGCTGGTTCACGCGCCTGACAAACTATAATGGGTTTAAATAACGATGTTGATTATTTTTCTATCGTCCCAAAAAAGGTCCCAAAATGAATTTCTAGTGGTCCCGGCCTAAATTTTTAGTGCCCCGGGCCGTCGGGACGATGTTAATTTTGAGGCCTGTCATTATATTCTAAATAACTTAACTGGAAGTGAAATTATATAAGATTTTCCACTAGGGTCGATCAAACATTAACCAAAAATATACGCCACCATCTTGTTCTTGACATATTTATTAACAAAAACTTTTGCCAACGTTCCAGTCCTCTAGGTTCTTTTTTCGGCCACAAAAAAGGTATTTGTAATCGCTAGATTGGTCGATAGATGTTTTAGCTGGATACAATCATGAAAACTGCAGAACGGTTCTCCGCCATAAATTTGTAGGCGGGTGTCGAATTCTCAGTCTATACGACTTTTCAGGACTGTGGGGGCCGAATGATCAGCGGAAGAAGGCCAACCTACAGGACTGTATTCAGGGCTAGATCAAATCCAACACACGCCTGACAGAACGATGTAGTTTTGTCACTTCCGCTGACGATTTTTTGTAAGTACCAAAATCAAATTGCAGGAACGTCAGAAAGTGACAGCCATCAAAGAGTAACCATTCTCTGCAGAGTTTATTTTCGCCAATTGTTTATCATCTTGTTGAAAACAGTCTATGATTTTTGCTGACAATGACAACCAAAATGAATATTCATTGAAACTCATTGCATGGAGTTTTACAGAACCCTGGTATGCATGTCCATGTTCTTTTTTTTACTTACCTTTTTACCTTACCTTTTATTAAAATATCATCTTTAATAAAACTGTATTATTATTATTATATGTAGTTCCAACATAATTCAGAGCATGGCATGCTGGCTATGATGTCATACTTTATCCATAATCCTTTACTGGAGAATCAAGATGGTGGACTACATAATACTGATGAATTGTTGAATATCTAGAGAATGAAAAGTGATATGAAAAAAACTGTAAATTGCCAACTGCTATGTTTACAATTTCATCTGATAGCATCATGTTGTTTGCCTGGTCTTTCCCCTTAATTAATTGCAATATTTGACCCACTGACAGTGTGTTGATGAGATTTTTAATGAGTTTACATCTCCTGTTGTTGTTTTAGAATTTGGGCGCCAATAAAATTTGTATCGACAATCATTCACTAGATATTTTCGTTGCATCTCACATCACTTGCATATCTTATAAATCATTGGTATGATGATAAATGCTTCATTGTTATTTTTTTACAGTGGCATGTTGTACACAAATATGGAGCAGTGCTCACTAGATAAATGTTACTAATATTTATGATTGATCATTACTTCACAGTTTGTTGCCATGACATCACTGTATGCAAAGAGAATGGCTCGCCTTAGTGCGAGGATATTTGGTGAAGTGGTGAGAACAACCAACGAACGGTCCATGAGAGTTGTCAAGTTATTTAGTGAGAAGCCACTGGATAAGAGACCTGAAATCGTCAATTACTATCCTCCACATCCACAGACACATTCACTTATGAAAAGACTAAGGCATATTGGATTATACAGGTTTGTATTTAAATAAAATGATGTGTTTATTTATCCTATATTATAAGTACATCTAAAAAGGCTTCTTTTTTTTTAGTGGTATATATAACAACCCAACTATTATTAGTGTTTCTTTACATTGCCCTAAAACAAATAAAGGTGTGAACAGGTTACCTTACTACGTAAACCGCTTTTATAAGAGCATGTGATGTAACTACTACACAAATAATTTTTCGTGACTGTATTTACATATTTGAGCATAATTTGAAAAATTAATGAGGCCCGTTAGACTGTTAGTCACATTTCTATTAGAACTACTGTGAAATTGAGTTCCTGGTAAAAATATTGCCTTAAAGTGTAACTGAATTGGGACAATTGACTTTTTTGGTGTGCAAAATTTATTTATGAACAACATTATGAAAAAAAATCAAGTGAAAAAGGCTTAATTATTCACTGGGTTTTAATTTTGCTTATTTCGCTGACTGGAAAATGCGCTAAATTAAAACCCAGTGAATATGTAAAATTTAGCATAGAACACATTACCTAAATGATAAAACCGTGAATTTAAAACCTACTGAAATGGTAAATCAGTGAAATTTAAACCCAGTGAATATTAGTCATTTTACAGTACATTAAATAAACGATCAATAATAATGTTCTGGATAAGGAAACGCCCACGTCCAATTTCTTGGCCGACTCAGAACGAGGCTCCAGCTAGAGAGCCTAATTAGCATACAAGGGTGATTTGTGACGTCACAGAGGGAATTTGTCATCGTTTCACGATAGCCGCTATACACATGCAGTGCTTGGAAAGCGACACGGAATCTATCTGACGAGAGTTATGAGATCAAGGAATATGATGACAACGAGAGATGTCATGATTTTGTTTTAGAATGCCAGGGATAAATTGGCCCATACATGTGGGTGACCGTGTACCTCCCCAAAATGACCGTGACGATTCAGACACAGGCACAGAGTTTGAACATCATGACTGGTTTGGCAACTCAGATCAGTGTTTTGAGAAAATGCAATTAACAGTTTCTTGATCTTCTGATGAAATGATGTAAAAGACACAAAGTATATGAATGGTGATTACGTCCAGTGCTTCAAGTTACATTTTCCAATCGCCATTTTGTGTTTTGTTGTTGTTCCACGATCGATCTAGTCATTTCGACTCCGGCATAATTACATGAATTCATTTTAAACTTTTCAAGCAAATTAATATTCATATTCTACATGGAAAATATTATTTTTCTGGTTGTTTACACAGTCAGTGACGCATGTACCAAAACCGGAAATACTCCACATCTTTTGGAAACACATAAAAACTTACGTGATCGCTGTGTGTGTTGCTACACCCGCCAACATCACAGCGTTTCCTTTTGATAACGATCGTGGTAGCTTGTTGTATATGCTGGTTTACTAAATGTGTGCGTATGGAAAATGATAAACAATCCTGTCTGCTAGTTATCTCCTGCTTTATGGTCCCGTTGGTGGCGCCATTTCGGCAACACCCGTAATGTCAAAAAAACGTGAAGGTAACGGGAGATGGGGGCGTGGCCCGATTTTGGAATATCATGGACTGTTTACCCAATTTGTATACCCTTTTCACTTGATTTTTAGTCCCCGTTCGGACGCAGTCCGAAAACGGGGACTTATGTTTTGCCCTGTGTGCGTCCGTCCGTCCGTCCGTGCATCCGTCCGTCCGTCCGTGATCACCTGTATCTCGAACATGCATGGACCGATTAAGTTCAAACTTCACTCGTACATCACACATTATATGGGACATATGCACATGCATTTTTTTCATGATCTGATTAACGATAGCCGAATAGCGGCCATTTTAAGGCCGAAAATGCATCAAAATCGCACATTTTCACCATTCCGGACCCGGGTCTCAGTTATGCATGGACGGATTTTGTTCAAATTTGGTACATACATTAAACATAATAGGACCTTGATGCACGTCATTTTTTTTTTGGATCGGGTTCGAAATGGCCGACTGGCGGCCATTTTGTTTTAAAGAATTCAGTTCTGGATCCGTATCTGAGACATGCTTGGATTGATCGAGTTCAAACTTCACACACACAAGGTACATCATGTCACAAATATGTATGTGCATTTGTTTCATGATCTCATTAACGATAGCCAAATGGCGGCCGCTTTAAGGCCGAAAATGCATTGAAATCGCACATTTTCAACATTCCGGACCCGGATCTCAGTTATGCATGGACGGATTTCATTCAAATTTGGTACATACATTAAACATAATAGGACCTTGATGCACGTCATTTTTTTTTCCGGATCAAGTTCAAAATGGCCGACTGGCGGCCATTTTGTTAAAGAATTCAGTTCTGGATCCGTATCCAAGACATGTCTGGATTGATCAAGTTCAAACTTCACACACACATGGTACATCATGTCACAAATAGATATGTGCATTTGTTTCATGATCTGCTTAACAATAGTGGAATGATGGCCATTTTAAGGCCGAAAATGCATCAAAATCACGTATTTTCACAATTCCAGAACCGGATCTCAGTCATGCATGGATGGATTTTGTTCAGATTTAGCACAATGTGTTGTACATATGCAGGTGCATTTCGGTCATGATCTGCTTTGAATGTATATGTCACTCAAATATGAACGGAACGGGGATGTGTCATTGACAATGACTTGTTTTTCATAATGTTGTTTATAAGTATATTTTGCACACAAAAAAAAGTCAATTGGCCCAATTCAGTTACACTTTAAATTCTGCACCCAAACAAAAACTCATTGATGAGGGAGGTGATAGGAAGTGATTTTAATTATTGCACTGTGTTGTTAATTACAGACATCACCTATCATTGTCCTGTAAATAGTAGGGGAAATTATGCTGAGACAGCTGAGAATGATTATCAATGCAAATGCTGAAAGTGGTGTTGAATAAATTATGATTTTTACCATCCCTGTTTTAATCATCTTTATCATGCTTTCCAGAGATGAACATGAAGATTTTGTGGATGAAATGAAGAGAGTGAGAAAACTAAGAGGAAAAGGAAAGCCCAAAAAGGGGGAAGGAAAAAGAGCACTGAAAGCAAAATAGATGCATAAAGAGAAGTGACTTTTATATTGAACAATCTCTGTAATATGTGGATCTTGATATGGGCCAAGAATGAATATATCTGTCTGTCTGTTCAATCCATCCATCAATGTCTGTGTCATTTCAACATAATAAAACACATTACTAGTGAAATAAACATGGTATATTGCATTTCGGTTATAAGTACCTGTTCAGACGAAGTCTGAAAACGGGGACTATTAATTTGGGTTCCGTCTGTGTGTCCGCCCGCCCTGAGCCATTTCTCGGATACACTTTGGCCGTTCCGGTTCAAACTTTGCATACAGACAATGTATGATGATCCACATAATGCACACCAATTTTTCCTATGATTTGATCAAACATGTCTGATTGGCAGCCATTTTGTCCCTAAATTTGCTAAATTCTGATATTTAAACGTGTCCGGAACTGTTTCGCAGAGCTGAACAGAGTGATTTCAATCAAACTTTGTATGGTGATCATGCATATTGGGTTATAAGTGCACGTCACTTTTTTTTGAGATTCAGTCCAAGATGGCCGACTGGCGGCCATTTAGTTTTTTCCCTGTTTTTGTGCTGATTCCTCCATAAGATATGGCCTGATTCAGTTCAAAGTTTATACATAGGTACTATACTTCAAGATAACACAACACCATGTTTTGTTTTTAGATTTGATCAAATTTGTTGAAATGGCGGTCATTTTGTTTAATATCTTAAAATCACAGTCTGTAACGTGTCCAGAACTGTTTCTCAGGGCTTGATAGGGCAATTTCAATCAAACTTTGTGTGGTGATCATGTATATTGGGTTACTCGTGCACATCATATTTTTTTCAAAATTTGGACTGACTCACGGCCATTTTGTTTTTTCTTTTTTGTGTATATTACTCTGAAAGATATGGCTTGATTCAGTTCAATGTTTGACCATTTTGCCGAAAAAACATAAAATCACATTCTGTAACATGTCCAGAACTATTTCTTGGATGTGCCGTCTAAGTGACGCAATTTCTTGTGCTCTCTCCCTGGCACACCAATGATACAACAGAAAATTATTTAAAGACATCATACTATACATATGGATTTAGGTTATTCAGCATTCAGGCACATACATACAATCTTTATTCGCTTTTGAACATGCTACTCCCCAGTGTTCACCAAGGTGACCAAGCTTAATATTTTGAATTTTATTGTCATTCAAGTTCAGTCCTGTACACTTGCAGGTAGCTTCAGTTCAAATTCCATGTGTAATGTAAGATAATAAAGATACAATAATTGTCAATCCATAATAAACGAAAACATCTGCTATTGTTTGAAGAGTGGACATTTATTTTGTTTGTGTATTATTTACAAAATAGGTAAACTGTCTATTGGTGTTTAATTGTAAGATTAAACTGTATTTATGTCACAAGATTTTGCCTTTTCTTTCATGATCATTTGACTAAGGGGTCTTTCATGGCCATTTCACTAGGGGGTCTGTTTTCTCTCTACTCAGCGTCTCATGCCACACTTTCTAGAAGACTGCATCTTGGTTTTTTTATGTCTATCATTTTAAAATATTTTTTCTATATATATTCCATATCCGTGTCAACTATCATGGAAAATCGTTGTATGAGCACACGTCAACAATGTAGAAAATGCCCTGCACGGGTTGCAGAAGACCAGTCACCGGTAACAAGGAGCGATACAGCAGCAGACGATGCGGCTACTTCTAAGCAGGCGCGAGGACGACGACCTTTCCGACCTACAAGAACAAGAAATGCCACTCTTGACCCCAATAATCCTGCTAACTGGTCTACCAGCGAACTAAAATCAAAAATGAAAGACATGGGTTTCAATTTACCAGCAGGACTATCACGGAAATCATTTATCAAAATTTATGAACTTAATGCAGGACAATCCAGAGAGCATGAGACTTCTACCTCCCAACCGATATCGGTAGAGTCATCGGAAAACAGGCGGAATATCGAGATTTGTAACGATGAAACTAATATTTTAATACAAGAAAATAACATTTCTGATACTGAAGAGCCTAGCTCGGACGCCGATACAAGTTTACGTTGTGAAATCAACGATTTACGTCAAACGGTACAAGGGTTATGTTCTACGGTTCAAAATATGAATTCCAACATCGCAACCTTGTCTTCATGCAATGCATCACGGGAAACTGACCCAGCTGGGTCATTACGTCAATCCAATATGGCTGCCTCCTTGGTAAACAGACCGATACCCGGAAGAAACAAAGCAAGTCAGAATTCAATTTTCGTGGGTGCACAAAGATGCGATTTGACTCCCAATGTATTAAATAGCACAGGACAGAACGATCTGACCAAAAGGATAAGTTTTGGAGTACCATCGCATGAATTGTCAAGGATTGTAAATGTATCAGAGACCATGAGAGATAACATTGTCAAAAGTAAATATATTAATTTAGCAGCTCTGCTAATACCAGCCCATGAAATGTCAGACAATCGATCTATTATGGATTTAGCTGGGAATGAAATACATATCAAAGGAAATTCGGATCCTCGTCTAAATAAGTCCCTAACTTGAAGTGAATTCCTGGTGGCATTTGGAAGGTATAAGGCAGTTATGTGTGATCGAGATGCTCATCCGGGGAGGCGAGAGGAATTGGACTGTATGAAAATGACATAATTGATATGGCCAATAGTTATGGAGCTGTGTTTTATGATTACCATGTACAATTTTCTATGAATGCAGCTACATGGCTCCAACTAAAAAAAGTTAAAGTAGACTGGTCCGTCAGAGACAATAATCTTTTTATTAAATGTTCAGCTGGTCGGAAAGCTGCTGCATGTGTGATTTGTAACAGCACCCTCCATATGCAAGACTGCTGTCCACAAAAGAGATTTGGACAGGCAGGGCAGTTAAGCACAAATCAACAGCAACGCACTACAGATATAAGAGGACGTAAGCGAGTGTTCTATAATGGGAGAGAGCTTTGCAACAACTTAAACTCGCAGAATGGTTGTTTGCGACCAGGCTGTTCATTCCTCCACGTTCTATTTGTAAAGGTGGACACTAGTTTGAAACGTTCCAAATCCATTACTACTGCTGATAAAAAGACGCTGGCAATTATGCAATGACAACTTTTCGCAAGTACTCCAATTAATATTGACAAATTAGAGGAACTGTTAATGGAACATCTGGATAGGATTTTTGGTATAGCTGAAGGTAAATATTCAGGCAAGAAACTCCTTATAGTAGATTTTTCAGCTACTCACAATGAACCAGGGGTTACAAGTCTTAATGATGTCATTGGTAAGGCTTCTTTTTCGATGTCATATATTAAAATAGATGATGCTAGTGAGGAATATAATTGATATAACTGACGCATTTAAGCAAGTTCCCTTTCATGGGGTAAAATGGGAGGGCAAGTATTACTTTTTTGTTAGATTAGTATTTGGTTGCAGATCTAGCCCAAAGATTTTCGACATGCTGTCCCAAGCAATTTGTTGGGTTGCTGAACATTTCTATGGAATTAAATTCATCTTACACCTGTTAGATGAAAAGGGGACTTATAATTCAGGTTATGTCAAATGTCCGGTTTCCGTTTTCCATATTCCATTTTCCGTCTCCAACATTTTCTCAGAAATTCTACAGCAGATATCAGTGAAACTTGGCAGGTTGATGAACAAGTCTCTGCTGAGTATGCACGTAATTTTTTTTCCAGATCTGAAAATCCCAAGTGAGTCATTTTCACAATTTCCATCAAAAATTTCAGTTAAAATAAAATCCAGCGAATATACCCTTTTCTTATATTTTACAGTCAACTTGTCAAAAATCAATGAAAATAAATTCAATACAAAACGCCCAGAAAAAGTCTTTTCAGCGAATGATAAATATTTTACAGTAGATTAGATCTGTGAGTAACGATACAGCACGTGATTTCTCCATTGCGTGCAATTTATTATACATGTAGTACTGTTTATACATGTATTCTGTTCGGCTCAGTGGTCTCGTTCACTAGTTACTAGAAGAACTAGTAACTTTATTTGATATCAAGAAGGTGGCATAAGAGACGTGTTTGCAAAGGTAAGTTCTCCAGTTTCAGCAAAATTGAATGTATATTGGGGTACGATTAGTGTACATTCTGTGACGTACGGACGTGAATATTATGATTGCCAGCTTTATATTCGAGTGAAAAGTCAAAAAAATTAAACAATTGTCTCTAATCTACGAAACAAGTTCGTAATTTGTATACCCTGTCAAATTATTGTACATGGGGACATAGTTTTCAAGTAAAACGTTATCCGATCTTTTGCTTGTGTCGCGATTTCCGAAATATCCACAACTCGGGGGGGGGGGGGGGAGAATGTCCTTGTGTCGATCAATTTATTCATTATATAATAGTAGGTTGCCTAATAAGATTATATTTGTATTTTTTATGTTGTGAGCATTAAACTGTTAGTTGTAATGAAGATTTTGCCGATCTCCTGTGATTCAACATGGCGGATGTACAGTGACAACACGTGTATGGACGGTCGGTCAAGTAGTCTGCAAAGGACCATAAAATCGCCTTGCGTTTTTTTGACTCCCGTGTGCGAAGCACAAAAGGGAGTCTTTGCAGTTACCCTGTCTGTATGTCTGTATGTATGTCACTTTTTTTGTTCCATCGTTATCTCAAGAACCACTTATCAAATTTTGGTGAAACTTGGTACATAGATGCTCTGGGATAAAGCGCAGAGTTGATTAGGTTTTGGTGAAAATCCATGAATATTAATTACCTAATTTGCATGATAATTAGCTGATTTTTAGCTGTTCCATGATTGTTCCACTGATATCTAAAGAACCACTCATTGGATTTTGATGAAACTTGGCACATAGATGCTCTGAACTAGTGCGCAGATTTGATTAGTTTTGGGTAAAAATATATGAATATTAATTACCTAATTTGCATAATAATTAACTTATTTTAAGCTGTTCCATGACTGTTCCACTGATATTTGAAGAACCATTCATTGGATTTTGATGAAACTTGGCACATGAATACTCTGAACTAATGCGCATAATGATTAATCAATTTCTGGCTTTTCCACTGATATCTCAAGTACTAATCATCACATTTCAATAAAACTTACATAGATGTCATATTACACTGCACAGACCTGATAGTTTTTAAGGTAATATCAGTGCATATTAATTACCTAATTTACATAATTAATTAATTTTCAGCTTTTGATATTTCGAGTAGTAATGATCACGCTTCAATGAAACTTGGTACATAGTTACTTGAGGACTGTGCAGAGAACTGATCAGTTTTTGGGTAAATATTTGTCCATATTAATCACCTTATTAGCATAATTAGTTCATTTTCAGCTTTTCACCTGATACAAATGTATCTCAAGTACTGATCATCATATTTCAATGAGACTTGCAACATAGATCTTCTAGGACTATGCAGAGACCTTATTAATTTTGAGTTAAATAATTGTGCATATTAATTACCTAATTTGCATAATTAGTTAGTTTTTTTGCTGTTCTATGGCTGTTGCACTGATGTCTAAAAAAAATACTCATTGGATTTTAATGAAACTTTTAAAGAGTGCCCATCCCATTTCAATGAACCTAGGACTATACACCATATTGGTTTTTAGCTCTGCTGTCGACTTTGTCGAGCGGAGCTTATCATATGAGTGATTTTCCGTCGTCGTCCGTGTCAATGTTTTACTTTTTCAACTTCTTCTTGAAAACTACAAGCCTGAATGCTTTGATACTTGGTGTATATGTACCTTGGGTAGACCTCTCTTAGGTTTGTTCATTTCATGTTGATATCTTCAATTCTCTAATTTTGGTGAATATTTTTGTCATTTTTGGTAAAAAGTGATATTTTCGACTTCTTGTTAAAAACCGCAAGTGCAATTGCTTTGATATTACATATATAGGTTATACATGTGGACCTCTCTCAGATTTGTTCATTTTGTGATGATATCTTCAATTCTCTAATTTTGGTGAATATTTTTGTAGTTTTTGGTAAAAAGTGATATTTTCGATTTCTTGTTAAAAACCAATAGTTCAATTGCTTTGATATTACATATATAGATACTACATGTAGACCTTTCTCAGATTTGTTCATTTTGTGATGATATCTTCAATTCTCTAATTTTGGTGAATATTTTTGTCATTTTTGGTAAAAAGTGATATTTTTGACTTCTTGTTAAAAACCACAAGTCCAATTGCTTTGATATTACATATATAGGTACTACATGTAGACCTCTCTCAGATTTGTTCATTTCGTGATGATATCTTTAATTCTCTAATTTTGATGACTATTTTTGTTATTTTTGATAAAAAGTGATATTTTTTCTTCTTGTTAAAAACCGCAAGTCCAATTGCTTTGATATTACATATATAGGTACTACATGTAGACCTTTCTCAGATTTGTTCATTTCGTGATGATATCTTCAATTCTCTAATTTTGGTGAATATTTTTGTAAATTTTGATAAAAAGTGATATTTTCGACTTCTTGTTAAAAACTAAGTCCGATTGCTTTGATATTACATATATAGGTACTACATGTGGACTTCTCTCAGATTTGTTCATTTAGTGATGATATCTTCAATTCTCTAATTTTGGTGAATATTTTTGTAATTTTTGTAAAAAGTGATATTTTCAACTTCTTGTTCAAAACTGTAAGTCCGATTGCTTTGATACTATACATATTGTTCATTTTCTAATGATGTCTTCAGTTCTTTAATTGAAATGTGCATTGCTAACAGCGGAGCTATCTCAGCCGATAGGCTGCTTGTTGGTAAATATTTATGCTTCTTAATCACCTAATTAACATAATTAATTAATACTGATATCTCAAGTATTGATCATCACATTTGAATAAAACTTGGTACATAAATGCTCTAGGACAATAGACAGCCTGATTAATTTTGGGTTAAAATCTGTTCATATTAATTCTCTAATTAGCATAATAATTAATAATTTGTTGGTTCTAATCACAATTCAATGAAACTTGGTACATTGTGCAGACTTTATTAGTTTTACACTTAAATCTGCATAATTAGTTTTCTGCGTTTCCATCAATATCTCAAATTCAAGTAATTTTGAATTATATTTAATGTGTCTTAAATACTCTCAGCACACTGGAGTTCTTTCTAAGCTTTCTTTGATTTTTAATATTTTGTATATTTCATTCTCTCCTGACGCCTAAAAGAGTCAAATTTATATATTACCGTAGTCATTCAAGAGTATGATGTTTATTGTGATTAGCCTGAATGGGTAAGCTTCGTTTCGACAATGAGCTGTTATTTCTCCGAACAATTTTAAATTATTCTTTGAATGCTCAGTTTATTTTTTGAAAACAACTAATTGTTTGATTTAAAACAAAAAAACTCTTGCTACAACATCGGTAAATCTACTACCGCGTTGCGTTCACCACGAGGTCACTGAACCGTCATTAACATATTTAAATGAGCCACGTGTATTGAAAACTTGGCGGATATCGTATCACATCGAGCATTTACGTTCGACCGAAATCATTCGTTTACGATGAAACTAAGTTGAATATTACTTCCAATTCATAAAAATTCAACGAATTACATTTTTGTGCGTTATTATAATTATTACTGAATAATAATCAACTATTTCAATACTTCGAAAACAAGTTAGTCACTTGCGAAACACAGAATGACCGGATTGTGCTACCGTGATCATTTGCTACCGGTACGGTACTAACCACTAAGCAATGTATTTGAAATGGCATAATGGTGCAAAATATTCTCTAACAATCGGTCTTCTGGTGGCACTACACTGCGCATTTATGCACAGTCAGTATCCCAATGCACGATCACAGCTTACTAAGTGATGATGGTGGTTGGAATGGAAAACTGAATACAAAAATACAGTAACATCTCAAACGAATTTCCGTCTGCTGTGAATGCATGTTTCGTTACATCAAATAAATAACCCAATTTTATGATAGAAGCTTGCGATCTTGTGTCATACAGGGTCAAGTGATTGAGCAATAACAAATGTGGTTCAATGTATTAGGTCATTGAATGTATCCAAAAACATGGTACCAATGATCTGAAATTTCAGAAGTGCTCGCTGAAGGTTTATCAATCTTGCGTATTGTCTTGTTCTTTTCCAATCCTGCATTTCAGTTACTAGAATTTATACTAAAAAAATAGTTTCTGTTTTTCTTCTAATAATTCGACCACTCTAAAAAAAAACAGATATTTTTCCGTGGTCGAAATGCTAGAAGAATACAAAACTACTGTGATTGCATAGCAATACCTGTAGGGCCATTTATCGGAAATATAACTAGCCGAGCTTGATGTCGATTTAGGATTCTGCTTACAAATAATTTATCCAATCATAGTACGTTAATTTTAGCCAATAAAACAACCTCATTAATAGTTATTTACCTATCAGCTCGTTTCCCTATTACCCAATCATGTACAAGGCCAAAGTCACTTTCCGCCAAAATGCAAGGAATGTAAACTTGTGTATATAAGTGGGTGTTTTGACACATCACGGCAGGAGTTTCAATAAAGTCATCTGTTATAGTGTACACCAGTTCGTCTCTTGTTATCCACCCCTGAACCTTATCTTAACAATTACACACACCATTGTCAATTAGTTCGCCTGATCAACACAGCGTTATACATAGGGCTGATTTTGAATCACGGAGAGTAAAATCTTGTGATACTAATCTCTAGAACCACTCAGATTGGTACATATGTCTTATGAACCCACATGTGTATATCTTTGACTATACTCATTTTAAACTTTTTTTTTTACAGTGGTGCTGTCAACTGAATTGAACATGTGAACATGGAGTGTCAGGGACTTTATTGAAATGTTGTACACAAATTTCATAAAATCTTGAATATATCGGTATCTAGAAGTCAAAATTAAATGGTTTACAGTATTTTATACCCATTAATAATAATTGAAATGCAATAATATCACTGCACTAAAAAGACTTCAAACAATTATTGTTACTTCTCCATTGAAGGTTATGAGCAGACCAACCTTTACTGGCTTCCTTAATTATTACATGTACTTGCTCTGAAAACATAGCTTTTACAATTGTTTAAATTAACAGATGTTGTTCTATGTACAATGAATACATTTTAAATAATAAACCTTACTGTATTAATAACAAATCGTATTTGGCAACATAAGAATGATTCTGATGCCCAGTGGTGATGTTGAAACAAACCCAGGTCCTGGTAATATACTAAGACCTGATTAACAAAGAAGTCATGTACATCAAGGTTCACTCAGATTTATGAATGCAGTTTCTTGAGCAAGTATACATGTGTGACAAATAGTTTTGTTGCACTTGTGTACTCTGAGATTCTGAACATGAGTCAGTGGAAGTTTTTAGTTGTCAATACAAAACTAGATTATGGGAAATCACTTTATGATGAGTTGTACCCACAAAGAGTACATATTTATTCATCTGTTTGCAGATGTTCCTTGTACTACTTTATAATCAAATAACGGGGACTGTGACATTTCATGTCTTGTTGACATTGGACAAAGGGGAATTAAGTGCACTGCGTACTATGTCAATTATGACTATGCTGTTCAAGTCATCGACTATAGGCTTTGGAGGGTACTTCCGAAGTTAATGGTTTAGTGACAGGTGGCCAGTAGAGTTGCTAATGAGCGAACATTCTGACCTTTCTATGGCACTTTTAGGAAACATTGGTCACAATCAAGCTACAGTGAACATTACTCTGGGGGAATTTCTCCCAGAGGTTCATAATGGTATAGCTGATGCACTTTCACGTTCTCAATTTCAGACGTTCAGGTTATTGGCTCCAATGGCACAGCAACAGAACATGTTGTGTCCAGCATTTGCGATGTAATCCAAATTTAGAAGTGGAAGCCAATGAGTTGTGGAGCTCAGCTGTGTCCAAAAATACTAAGAAGGCTTATAATAGTGAACTTTCACAGTTCTTAACATTTGCTAGTTTACACAACGTGTCTTGCTCTTTTGTTAATCTGCCTTGTATTTCTGAGAATTTTTTTAATGTTGTTTGTTACTTACTGCTACATTTATTTAAAGTTAAGTGCGTCTACTATTACGCATGCCGACTCCCTGATAGGTATTGCTTATTTAAAATCAGGTTCTTCAAACCCACTGAAATCAGCTTCTGGGGGACCTCCGGAGAGGTTAAATTTGCCAGCACACTCGGCTCCCGATTACAGCAGGTATGGTGGCCAAGTTATATTTAATTCTAGGGGAAGGGGTATTCACACCTTTTTCTGATTACCTTTTGCAAGCAGTAGTATCATTGGCATTTTTTGGGTTTATGAGGTGTGGTGAGTTCACTAGTAATTCATGTCGTTTTGATTGCCGTAGTAATTTGTGCATGGAAGATGTTACTTTTAGTAACCAGATACATTTATTTTAAGGCTAAAATCTTCTAAGACTGATCCGTTTAGGAAGGGGTCAGTTCTGACCTTTTGTAAAAACAACCGTTGTTGTCCAGTGGGTGCTTTATGGAAATATATCTCAGTCCGTCATCATAGGTATGCAAATGTCAAACCTTGGGAACCCCTTTTTTGTTTCTGAAGATGGGCTGCAATTAACATGTACATGCTTTCTTCATTACTTGATAGGATTGGGGTGGATTCATCTAAGTACCCTGGGCACTCCTTTTGTATAGGGGCAGCATCTTCCGCAGCCAAAGCTGGGATTCAGGACCATATGATAAAGACATTGGGTCGCTGTTCCTCTAATTGCTACAATAGGTATATTCATGTAACAGATGACTCTTTGCATACATCACAGTCTGCTTTAGCATATAGCATGTAATGTATTTATTGTTTTGTTTTTTAGTTATAGTTAGCCTTATACATGATGTTAATAATGTGGGGTTTTGACTTACATGCATATTTTGTTCCATTTGGACTTTTTCACACATTATTATCTTGGGGGTCACTCCACAAATGACATTTGGCAAATTATTTGTTATGTTTGGGTTTCTTCGCTATAGGTGTACGCTCTTATCCCCCCAAGGTATGTAGAGTTTTCAGATCAATTATCATATATTCTGTGTTTATTATCATATTCTTTGTCCAAAGTTATTACTATTCTATGTCAATTTATCACAGATTCCATGTAAATTATATTCGATGTCAGTTTACTATCACCTTCATTAACATTTCACCAAGTAGCTAGCAGTCACGCTGCTTCTACTACTAACCAAACATCTTTCATGTAATGGCTAGCGGTCGCAGTCGCTCGACAGTATACCGCAGTATACACACAGTTGCAACCTGTTCATTACTAACTCAATAACCACGTTAACTTCACGCAGGCGCAGTCGCATAACAGTATACCGCAGTATACACAGTCCCCTCCATTTCATTACTAACTTCACGTCCAGCCCAGGCTGTTCTAATATCTGCATTGTTATTTCATTGGTAGTTGCCCTACACTTAGGTAGGTTTTTTACGCTGTTATATTTCATTTGTAGTTGCCCTACACTTGAGTGTTTTTTTTTGCACTGTTATATAGTTGCCCTACACTTGAGTGGGCTTTTCTTTCCGTCTTTGCGGCTTGCTCTGGGACCACCTAGTTAAGCATTCGCATGCTGTTTTCTCTATCTTTTGCATGGGTGGTTTTGGGGTGAGTCCCCCTTATGCCATATAAATAGTTTTTTGAATCTTACTCAAGAGTCTTGTGTCATAAAGCAATTACAAATAATAGATGCAATGTGTGATACATGAATATTTCTCAACCTTCACTATTTAGTAACTCCACTAAGTTGCAAAACAAGCTCGAAATGTTTTCACATTGTTGTACAATCCCAGCCTCTTGCTGCACCTGATAATTACAGGTTGAAGAGAAAGTCTAGGCTAACAGCATGGTAACCCAAGCTCTACACAGGTGGAAGGGAAAGTCTTGGCAAACAGTATAGTAATTAACCCAAGCTCTACACAGGTTGCTCGGAAAGTC
The DNA here is from genome assembly GCF_978046115.1 of Saccoglossus kowalevskii. NCBI lineage: Eukaryota > Metazoa > Hemichordata > Enteropneusta > Harrimaniidae > Saccoglossus > Saccoglossus kowalevskii. The sequence continues at coordinate 47,024,949 of NC_140643.1, forward strand.
TAGACTAACAACATGGTAACCCAACCTCTACAGAGGTTGAAAAAAAGTCTAGGCTAACAGCATGGTAACTCAACTTCTACAGAGGTTGATGGGAAAGTCTAGGCTAACAGCATGGTAATCCAACTTCTACAGAGGTTGATGGGAAAGTCTAGACTAACAGCATGGTAACTCAAGCTCTACACAGGTTGAAGGGAAAGTCTAGGCTAACAGCATGGTAACCCAAGCTCTACAGAGGTTGAAGGGACAGTCTAGGCTAACAACATGGTAACCCAGCTCTACACAGGTTGTAGGGAAAGTCTAGGCTAACAGCATGGTAACCCAAGCTCTACAGAGGTTGAAGGGAAAGTCTAGGCTAACAGCATGGTAACCCAAGCTCTACAGAGGTTGAAGGAAAAGTCTAGGCTAACAGCATGGTAACCCAAGCTCTACACAGGTTGAAAGGAAAGTCTAGGCTAACAGCATGGTAACCCAAGCTCTACAGAGGTTGAAGGAAAAGTCTAGGCTAACAGCATGGTAACTCAAGCTCTACAGAGGTTGAAGGGAAAGTCTAGGCTAACAGCATGGTAACCCAAGCTCTACACAGGTGGAAGGGAAAGTCTTGGCAAACAGTATAGTAATTAACCCAAGCTCTACACAGGTTGCTCGGAAAGTCTAGACTAACAACATGGTAACCCAACCTCTACAGAGGTTGAAAAAAAGTCTAGGCAAACAGCATGGTAACCAAAGCTCTACACAGGTTGAAAGGAAAGTCTAGGCTATCAGCATGGTAACCCAAGCTCTACAGAGGTTGAAGTGAAAGTCTAGGCTAACAGCATGGTAACCCAAGCTCTACAGAAGTTGAAGGGAAAGTCTAGGCTAACAGCATGGTAACCCAACCTCTGCAGAGGTTGAAGGTTAAGTCTAGGCTAACAGCATGGTAACCCAAGCTCTACAGAGGTTGAAGGAAAAGTCTAGGCTAACAGCATGGTAACCCAACCTCTGCAGAGGTTGAAGGGAAAGTCTAGGCTAACAGCATGGTAACCCAAGCTCTACATAGGTTGAAGGAAAAGTCTAGGCTAACAGCATGGTAACCCAACCTCTACAGAGGTTGAAGGAAAAGTTTAGGCTAACAGCATGGTAACCCAACCTCTACAGAGGTTGAAGTGAAAGTCTAGGCTAACAGCATGGTAACTCAAGCTCTACAGAGGTTGAAGGAAAAGTCTAGGCTAACAGCATGGTAACCCAACCTCTGCAGAGGTTGAAGGGAAAGTCTAGGCTAACAGCATGGTAACCAGAGCTCTACACAGGTTGAAGGAAATGTCTAGGCTAACAGCATGGTAACCCAAGCTCTACACAGGTTGAAGGGAAAGTCTAGGCTAACAGCATGGTAACCCAAGCTCTACACAGGTTGAAGGGAAAGTCTAGGCTAACAGCATGGTAACCCAAGCTCTACACAGGTTGAAGGGAAAGTCTAGGCTAACAGCATGGTAACCCAAGCTCTACAGCGGTTGAAGGGAAAGTCTAGGCTAACAGCATGGTAACCCAAGCTCTACAGAGGTTGAAGGGAAAGTCTAGGCTAACAGCATGGTAACCCAAGCTCTACAGAGGTTGAAGAGAAAGTCTAGGCTAACAGCATGGTAACCCAAGCTCTACACAGGTTGAAGGGAAAGTCTAGGCTAACAGCATGGTAACTCAAGCTCAACAGAGGTTGAAGGGAAAGTCTAGGCTAACAGCATGGTAACTCAAGCTCTACACAGGTTGAAGGGAAAGTCTAGGCTAACAGCATGGTAACCCAAGCTCTACAGAGGTTGAAGGGACAGTCTAGGCTAACAACATGGTAACCCAGCTCTACACAGGTTGTAGGGAAAGTCTAGGCTAACAGCATGGTAACCCAAGCTCTACAGAGGTTGAAGGAAAAGTCTAGGCTAACAGCATGGTAACCCAAGCTCTACAGAGGTTGAAGGGGAAGTCTAGGCTAACAGCATGGTAACCCAAGCTCTACAGAGGTTGAAGGAAAAGTCTAGGCTAACAGCATGGTAACCCAAGCTCTACAGAGGTTGAAGAGAAATTCTAGGCTAACAGCATGGTAACCCAAGCTCTACACAGGTTGAAGGGAAAGTCTAGGCTAACAGCATGGTAACTCAAGCTCAACAGAGGTTGAAGGGAAAGTCTAGGCTAACAGCATGGTAACTCAAGCTCTACACAGGTTGAAGGGAAAGTCTAGGCTAACAGCATGGTAACCCAAGCTCTACAGAGGTTGAAGGGACAGTCTAGGCTAACAACATGGTAACCCAGCTCTACACAGGTTGTAGGGAAAGTCTAGGCTAACAGCATGGTAACCCAAGCTCTACAGAGGTTGAAGGGAAAGTCTAGGCTAACAGCATAGTAACCCAAGCTCTACAGAGGTTGAAGGAAAAGTCTAGGCTAACAGCATGGTAACCCAAGCTCTACACAGGTTGAAAGGAAAGTCTAGGCTAACAGCATGGTAACCCAAGCTCTACAGAGGTTGAAGGAAAAGTCTAGGCTAACAGCATGGTAACTCAAGCTCTACAGAGGTTGAAGGGAAAGTCTAGGCTAACAGCATGGTAACCCAAGCTCTACAGAGGTTGAAGGAAAAGTCTAGGCTAACAGCATGGTAACCCAACCTCTACAGAGGTTGAAGGGAAAGTCTAGGCTAACAGCATGGTAACCCAAGCTCTACAGAGGTTGAAGAGAAAGTCTAGGCTAACAGCATGGTAACCCAAGCTCTACAGAGGTTGAAGGGAAAGTCTAGGCTAACAACATGGTAACCCAACTTCTACTGAGGTTGATGGGAAAGTCTAGGCTAACAGCATGGTAACCCAAGCTCTACACAGGTTGAAGGGAAAGTCTAGGCTAACAGCATGGTAACCCAAGCTCTACAGAGGTTGAAGGAAAAGTCTAGGCTAACAGCATGGTAACCCAACCTCTACAGAGGTTGAAGGGAAAGTCTAGGCTAACAGCATGGTAACCCAACCTCTACAGAGGTTGAAGGGAAAGTCTAGGCTAACAGCATGGTAACCCAACCTCTACAGAGGTTGAAGGGAAAGTCTAGGCTAACAGCATGGTAACCCAACCTCTACAGAGGTTGAAGGGAAAGTCTAGGCTAACAGCATGGTAACCCAAGCTCTACAGAAGTTGAAGGAAAAGTCTAGGCTAACAGCATGGTAACTCAAGCTCTACAGAGGTTGAAGGGAAAGTCTAGGCTAACAGCATGGTAACCCAAGCTCTACAGAGGTTGAAGGAAAAGTCTAGGCTAACAGCATGGTAACCCAAGCTCTACACAGGCTGAAGGAAAAGTCTAGGCTAACAGCATGGTAACCCAACCTCTACAGAGGTTGAAGGAAAAGTCTAGGCTAACAGCATGGTAACCCAACCTCTACAGAGGTTGAAGGGAAAGTCTAGGCTAACAGCATGGTAACCCAAGCTCTACAGAGGTTGAAGGAAAAGTCTAGGCTAACAGCATGGTAACTCAAGATCTACAGAGGTTGAAGGGAAAGTCTAGGCTAACAGCATGGTAACCCAAGCTCTACAGAGGTTGAAGGGAAAGTCTAAGCGAACAGCATGGTAACTCGAGCTCTACAGAGGTTGAAGGAAAAGTCTAGGCTAACAGCATGGTAACCCAACCTCTACAGAGGTTGAAGGGGAAGTCTAGGCTAACAGCATGGTAACCCAAGCTCTACACAGGTTGAAGGGAAAGTCTAGGCTAACAGCATGGTAACCCAAGCTCTACACAGGTTGAAGGGAAAGTCTAGACTAACTGCATGGTAACCCAAGCTCTACAGAAGTTGAAAGGAAAGTCTAGGCTAACAACATGGTAACCCAACTTCTACAGAGGTTGATGGGAAAGTCTAGGCTAACAACATGGTAACCCAAGCTCTACAGCAGTTGAAGGGAAAGTCTAGGCTAACAGCATGGTAAACCAAGCTCTACAGAGGTTGAAGGGAAAGTCTAGGCTAACAGCATGGTAACCCAACTTCTACAGAGGTTGATGGGAAAGTCTAGGCTAACAGCATGGTAATCCAACTTCTACAGAGGTTGATGGGAAAGTCTAGACTAACAGCATGGTAACCCAAGCTCTACAGAGGTTGAAGGAAAAGTCTAGGCTAACAGCATGGTAACCCAAGCTCTACACAGGTTGAAAGGAAAGTCTAGGCTAACAGCATGGTAACCCAAGCTCTACAGAGGTTGAAGGAAAAGTCTAGGCTAACAGCATGGTAACTCAAGCTCTACAGAGGTTGAAGGGAAAGTCTAGGCTAACAGCATGGTAACCCAAGCTCTACAGAGGTTGAAGGAAAAGTCTAGGCTAACAGCATGGTAACCCAACCTCTACAGAGGTTGAAGGGAAAGTCTAGGCTAACAGCATGGTAACCCAAGCTCTACAGAGGTTGAAGAGAAAGTCTAGGCTAACAGCATGGTAACCCAAGCTCTACAGAGGTTGAAGGGAAAGTCTAGGCTAACAACATGGTAACCCAACTTCTACTGAGGTTGATGGGAAAGTCTAGGCTAACAGCATGGTAACCCAAGCTCTACACAGGTTGAAGGGAAAGTCTAGGCTAACAGCATGGTAACCCAAGCTCTACAGAGGTTGAAGGAAAAGTCTAGGCTAACAGCATGGTAACCCAACCTCTACAGAGGTTGAAGGGAAAGTCTAGGCTAACAGCATGGTAACCCAACCTCTACAGAGGTTGAAGGGAAAGTCTAGGCTAACAGCATGGTAACCCAAGCTCTACAGAAGTTGAAGGAAAAGTCTAGGCTAACAGCATGGTAACCCAACCTCTACAGAGGTTGAAGGGAAAGTCTAGGCTAACAGCATGGTAACCCAAGCTCTACACAGGTTGAAGGGAAAGTCTAGGCTAACAGCATGGTAACCCAAGCTCTACAGAGGTTGAAGGGAAAGTCTAGGCTAACAGCATGGTAACCCAAGCTCTACAGAGGTTGAAGGAAAAGTCTAGGCTAACAGCATGGTAACCCAACCTCTACAGAGGTTGAAGGGAAAGTCTAGGCTAACAGCATGGTAACCCAACCTCTACAGAGGTTGAAGGGAAAGTCTAGGCTAACAGCATGGTAACCCAACCTCTACAGAGGTTGAAGGGAAAGTCTAGGCTAACAGCATGGTAACCCAACCTCTACAGAGGTTGAAGGGAAAGTCTAGGCTAACAGCATGGTAACCCAAGCTCTACAGAAGTTGAAGGAAAAGTCTAGGCTAACAGCATGGTAACCCAACCTCTACAGAGGTTGAAGGGAAAGTCTAGGCTAACAGCATGGTAACCCAAGCTCTACACAGGTTGAAGGGAAAGTCTAGGCTAACAGCATGGTAACCCAAGCTCTACAGAGGTTGAAGGGAAAGTCTAGGCTAACAGCATGGTAACCCAAGCTCTACAGAGGTTGAAGGGAAAGTCTAGGCCAACAACATGGTAACCCAACTTCTACAGAGGTTGATGGGAAAGTCTAGGCTAACAGCATGGTAACCCAAGCTCTACAGAGGTTGAAGGGAAAGTCTAGGCTAACAGCATGGTAACCCAAGCTCTACAGAGGTTGAAGGAAAAGTCTAGGCTAACAGCATGGTAACCCAAGCTCTACAGAGATTGAAGGAAAAGTCTAGGCTAACAGCATGGTAACCCAAGCTCTACAGAGGTTGAAGGGAAAGTCTAGGCTAACAGCATGGCAACCCAAGCTCTACAGAGGTTGAAGGAAAAGTCTAGGCTAACAGCATGGTAACCCAAGCTCTACAGAGGTTGAAGGGAAAGTCTAGGCTAACAGCATGGTAACTCAAGCTCTACAGAGGTTGAAGGAAAAGTCTAGGCTAACAGCATGGTAACCCAAGCTCTACAGAGGTTGAAGGAAAAGTCTAGGCTAACAGCATGGTGACTCAAGCTCTACAGAGGTTGAAGGGAAAGTCTAGGCTAACAGCATGGTAACCCAACCTCTACAGAGGTTGAAGGGGAAGTCTAGGCTAACAGCATGGTAACCCAAGCTCTACACAGGTTGAAGGAAAAGTCTAGGCTAACAGCATGGTAACTCAAGCTCTACAGAGGTTGAAGGAAAAGTCTAGGCTAACAGCATGGTAACCCAAGCTCTACAGAGGTTGAAGGAAAAGTCTAGGCTAACAGCATGGTAACCCAAGCTCTACACAGGCTGAAGGAAAAGTCTAGGCTAACAGCATGGTAACCCAACCTCTACAGAGGTTGAAGGAAAAGTCTAGGCTAACAGCATGGTAACCCAACCTCTACAGAGGTTGAAGGGAAAGTCTAGGCTAACAGCATGGTAACCCAAGCTCTACAGAGGTTGAAGGAAAAGTCTAGGCTAACAGCATGGTAACTCAAGATCTACAGAGGTTGAAGGGAAAGTCTAGGCTAACAGCATGGTAACCCAAGCTCTACAGAGGTTGAAGGGAAAGTCTAAGCGAACAGCATGGTAACTCGAGCTCTACAGAGGTTGAAGGAAAAGTCTAGGCTAACAGCATGGTAACCCAACCTCTACAGAGGTTGAAGGGTAAGTCTAGGCTAACAGCATGGTAACCCAAGCTCTACACAGGTTGAAGGGAAAGTCTAGGCTAACAGCATGGTAACCCAAGCTCTACACAGGTTGAAGGGAAAGTCTAGACTAACTGCATGGTAACCCAAGCTCTACAGAAGTTGAAAGGAAAGTCTAGGCTAACAACATGGTAACCCAACTTCTACAGAGGTTGATGGGAAAGTCTAGGCTAACAACATGGTAACCCAAGCTCTACAGCAGTTGAAGGGAAAGTCTAGGCTAACAGCATGGTAAACCAAGCTCTACAGAGGTTGAAGGGAAAGTCTAGGCTAACAGCATGGTAACCCAACTTCTACAGAGGTTGATGGGAAAGTCTAGGCTAACAGCATGGTAATCCAACTTCTACAGAGGTTGATGGGAAAGTCTAGACTAACAGCATGGTAACCCAAGCTCTACAGAGGTTGAAGGGAAAGTCTAAGCGAACAGCATGGTAACTCGAGCTCTACAGAGGTTGAAGGAAAAGTCTAGGCTAACAGCATGGTAACCCAACCTCTACAGAGGTTGAAGGGGAAGTCTAGGCTAACAGCATGGTAACCCAAGCTCTACACAGGTTGAAGGGAAAGTCTAGGCTAACAGCATGGTAACCCAAGCTCTACAGAGGTTGAAGGGAAAGTCTAGGCTAACAGCATGGTAACCCAAGCTCTACAGAGGTTGAAGGAAAAGTCTAGGCTAACAGCATGGTAACCCAAGCTCTACACAGGTTGAAAGGAAAGTCTAGGCTAACAGCATGGTAACCCAAGCTCTACAGAGGTTGAAGGAAAAGTCTAGGCTAACAGCATGGTAACTCAAGCTCTACAGAGGTTGAAGGGAAAGTCTAGGCTAACAGCATGGTAACCCAAGCTCTACAGAGGTTGAAGGAAAAGTCTAGGCTAACAGCATGGTAACCCAACCTCTACAGAGGTTGAAGGGAAAGTCTAGGCTAACAGCATGGTAACCCAAGCTCTACAGAGGTTGAAGAGAAAGTCTAGGCTAACAGCATGGTAACCCAAGCTCTACAGAGGTTGAAGGGAAAGTCTAGGCTAACAACATGGTAACCCAACTTCTACTGAGGTTGATGGGAAAGTCTAGGCTAACAGCATGGTAACCCAAGCTCTACACAGGTTGAAGGGAAAGTCTAGGCTAACAGCATGGTAACCCAAGCTCTACAGAGGTTGAAGGAAAAGTCTAGGCTAACAGCATGGTAACCCAACCTCTACAGAGGTTGAAGGGAAAGTCTAGGCTAACAGCATGGTAACCCAACCTCTACAGAGGTTGAAGGGAAAGTCTAGGCTAACAGCATGGTAACCCAACCTCTACAGAGGTTGAAGGGAAAGTCTAGGCTAACAGCATGGTAACCCAACCGCTACAGAGGTTGAAGGGAAAGTCTAGGCTAACAGCATGGTAACCCAAGCTCTACAGAAGTTGAAGGAAAAGTCTAGGCTAACAGCATGGTAACCCAACCTCTACAGAGGTTGAAGGGAAAGTCTAGGCTAACAGCATGGTAACCCAAGCTCTACACAGGTTGAAGGGAAAGTCTAGGCTAACAGCATGGTAACCCAAGCTCTACAGAGGTTGAAGGGAAAGTCTAGGCTAACAGCATGGTAACCCAAGCTCTACAGAGGTTGAAGGGAAAGTCTAGGCCAACAACATGGTAACCCAACTTCTACAGAGGTTGATGGGAAAGTCTAGGCTAACAGCATGGTAACCCAAGCTCTACAGAGGTTGAAGGGAAAGTCTAGGCTAACAGCATGGTAACCCAAGCTCTACAGAGGTTGAAGGAAAAGTCTAGGCTAACAGCATGGTAACCCAAGCTCTACAGAGGTTGAAGGAAAAGTCTAGGCTAACAGCATGGTAACCCAAGCTCTACAGAGGTTGAAGGGAAAGTCTAGGCTAACAGCATGGCAACCCAAGCTCTACAGAGGTTGAAGGAAAAGTCTAGGCTAACAGCATGGTAACCCAAGCTCTACAGAGGTTGAAGGGAAAGTCTAGGCTAACAGCATGGTAACCCAAGCTCTACAGAGGTTGAAGGAAAAGTCTAGGCTAACAGCATGGTAACCCAACCTCTACAGAGGTTGAAGGGAAAGTCTAGGCTAACAGCATGGTAACCCAAGCTCTACAGAGGTTGAAGGAAAAGTCTAGGCTAACAGCATGGTAACCCAAGCTCTACACAGGCTGAAGGAAAAGTCTAGGCTAACAGCATGGTAACCCAACCTCTACAGAGGTTGAAGGAAAAGTCTAGGCTAACAGCATGGTAACCCAACCTCTACAGAGGTTGAAGGGAAAGTCTAGGCTAACAGCATGGTAACCCAAGCTCTACAGAGGTTGAAGGAAAAGTCTAGGCTAACAGCATGGTAACTCAAGATCTACAGAGGTTGAAGGGAAAGTCTAGGCTAACAGCATGGTAACCCAAGCTCTACAGAGGTTGAAGGGAAAGTCTAAGCGAACAGCATGGTAACTCGAGCTCTACAGAGGTTGAAGGAAAAGTCTAGGCTAACAGCATGGTAACCCAACCTCTACAGAGGTTGAAGGGGAAGTCTAGGCTAACAGCATGGTAACCCAAGCTCTACACAGGTTGAAGGGAAAGTCTAGGCTAACAGCATGGTAACCCAAGCTCTACACAGGTTGAAGGGAAAGTCTAGACTAACTGCATGGTAACCCAAGCTCTACAGAAGTTGAAAGGAAAGTCTAGGCTAACAACATGGTAACCCAACTTCTACAGAGGTTGATGGGAAAGTCTAGGCTAACAACATGGTAACCCAAGCTCTACAGCAGTTGAAGGGAAAGTCTAGGCTAACAGCATGGTAAACCAAGCTCTACAGAGGTTGAAGGGAAAGTCTAGGCTAACAGCATGGTAACCCAACTTCTACAGAGATTGATGGGAAAGTCTAGGCTAACAGCATGGTAATCCAACTTCTACAGAGGTTGATGGGAAAGTCTAGACTAACAGCATGGTAACCCAAGCTCTACAGAGGTTGAAGGGAAAGTCTAAGCGAACAGCATGGTAACTCGAGCTCTACAGAGGTTGAAGGAAAAGTCTAGGCTAACAGCATGGTAACCCAACCTCTACAGAGGTTGAAGGGGAAGTCTAGGCTAACAGCATGGTAACCCAAGCTCTACACAGGTTGAAGGGAAAGTCTAGGCTAACAGCATGGTAACCCAAGCTCTACAGAGGTTGAAGGAAAAGTCTAGGCTAACAGCATGGTAACTCAAGATCTACAGAGGTTGAAGGGAAAGTCTAGGCTAACAGCATGGTAACCCAAGCTCTACAGAGGTTGAAGGGAAAGTCTAAGCGAACAGCATGGTAACTCGAGCTCTACAGAGGTTGAAGGAAAAGTCTAGGCTAACAGCATGGTAACCCAACCTCTACAGAGGTTGAAGGGGAAGTCTAGGCTAACAGCATGGTAACCCAAGCTCTACACAGGTTGAAGGGAAAGTCTAGGCTAACAGCATGGTAACCCAAGCTCTACACAGGTTGAAGGGAAAGTCTAGACTAACTGCATGGTAACCCAAGCTCTACAGAAGTTGAAAGGAAAGTCTAGGCTAACAACATGGTAACCCAACTTCTACAGAGGTTGATGGGAAAGTCTAGGCTAACAACATGGTAACCCAAGCTCTACAGCAGTTGAAGGGAAAGTCTAGGCTAACAGCATGGTAAACCAAGCTCTACAGAGGTTGAAGGGAAAGTCTAGGCTAACAGCATGGTAACCCAACTTCTACAGAGGTTGATGGGAAAGTCTAGGCTAACAGCATGGTAACCCAACCTCTACAGAGGTTGAAGGGTAAGTCTAGGCTAACAGCATGGTAACCGAGGCTCTACACAGGTTGAAGGGAAAGTCTAGGCTAACAGCATGGTAACCCAAGCTCTACACAGGTTGAAGGGAAAGTCTAGACTAACTGCATGGTAACCCAAGCTCTACAGAAGTTGAAAGGAAAGTCTAGGCTAACAACATGGTAACCCAACTTCTACAGAGGTTGATGGGAAAGTATAGGCTAACAACATGGTAACCCAAGCTCTACAGCAGTTGAAGGGAAAGTCTAGGCTAACAGCATGGTAAACCAAGCTCTACAGAGGTTGAAGGGAAAGTCTAGGCTAACAGCATGGTAACCCAACTTCTACAGAGGTTGATGGGAAAGTCTAGGCTAACAGCATGGTAATCCAACTTCTACAGAGGTTGATGGGAAACTCTAGACTAACAGCATGGTAACCCAAGCTCTACAGAGGTTGAAGGGAAAGTCTAAGCGAACAGCATGGTAACTCGAGCTCTACAGAGGTTGAAGGAAAAGTCTAGGCTAACAGCATGGTAACCCAACCTCTACAGAGGTTGAAGGGGAAGTCTAGGCTAACAGCATGGTAACCCAAGCTCTACACAGGTTGAAGGGAAAGTCTAGGCTAACAGCATGGTAACCCAAGCTCTACAGAGGTTGAAGGAAAAGTCTAGGCTAACAGCATGGTAACTCAAGATCTACAGAGGTTGAAGGGAAAGTCTAGGCTAACAGCATGGTAACCCAAGCTCTACAGAGGTTGAAGGGAAAGTCTAAGCGAACAGCATGGTAACTCGAGCTCTACAGAGGTTGAAGGAAAAGTCTAGGCTAACAGCATGGTAACCCAACCTCTACAGAGGTTGAAGGGGAAGTCTAGGCTAACAGCATGGTAACCCAAGCTCTACACAGGTTGAAGGGAAAGTCTAGGCTAACAGCATGGTAACCCAAGCTCTACACAGGTTGAAGGGAAAGTCTAGACTAACTGCATGGTAACCCAAGCTCTACAGAAGTTGAAAGGAAAGTCTAGGCTAACAGCATGGTAAACCAAGCTCTACAGAGGTTGAAGGGAAAGTCTAGGCTAACAGCATGGTAACCCAACTTCTACAGAGGTTGATGGGAAAGTCTAGGCTAACAGCATGGTAATCCAACTTCTACAGAGGTTGATGGGAAAGTCTAGACTAACAGCATGGTAACCCAAGCTCTACAGAGGTTGAAGGGAAAGTCTAAGCGAACAGCATGGTAACTCGAGCTCTACAGAGGTTGAAGGAAAAGTCTAGGCTAACAGCATGGTAACCCAACCTCTACAGAGGTTGAAGGGGAAGTCTAGGCTAACAGCATGGTAACCCAAGCTCTACAGAGGTTGAAGGGAAAGTCTAGGCTAACAGCATGGTAACCCAAGCTCTACACAGGTTGAAGGAAAAGTCTAGGCTAACAGCATGGTAACCCAACCTCTACAGAGGTTGAAGGAAAAGTCTAGGCTAACAGCATGGTAACCCAAGCTCTACAGAGGTTGAAGGAAAAGTCTAGGCTAACAGCATGGTAACCCAAGCTCTACACAGGCTGAAGGAAAAGTCTAGGCTAACAGCATGGTAACCCAACCTCTACAGAGGTTGAAGGAAAAGTCTAGGCTAACAGCATGGTAACCCAACCTCTACAGAGGTTGAAGGGAAAGTCTAGGCTAACAGCATGGTAACCCAAGCTCTACAGAGGTTGAAGGAAAAGTCTAGGCTAACAGCATGGTAACTCAAGCACTACAGAGGTTGAAGGGAAAGTCTAGGCTAACAGCATGGTAACCCAAGCTCTACAGAGGTTGAAGGGAAAGTCTAAGCGAACAGCATGGTAACTCGAGCTCTACAGAGGTTGAAGGAAAAGTCTAGGCTAACAGCATGGTAACCCAACCTCTACAGAGGTTGAAGGGTAAGTCTAGGCTAACAGCATGGTAACCCAAGCTCTACACAGGTTGAAGGGAAAGTCTAGGCTAACAGCATGGTAACCCAAGCTCTACACAGGTTGAAGGGAAAGTCTAGACTAACTGCATGGTAACCCAAGCTCTACAGAAGTTGAAAGGAAAGTCTAGGCTAACAACATGGTAACCCAACTTCTACAGAGGTTGATGGGAAAGTCTAGGCTAACAACATGGTAACCCAAGCTCTACAGCAGTTGAAGGGAAAGTCTAGGCTAACAGCATGGTAAACCAAGCTCTACAGAGGTTGAAGGGAAAGTCTAGGCTAACAGCATGGTAACCCAACTTCTACAGAGGTTGATGGGAAAGTCTAGGCTAACAGCATGGTAATCCAACTTCTACAGAGGTTGATGGGAAAGTCTAAGCGAACAGCATGGTAACTCGAGCTCTACAGAGGTTGAAGGAAAAGTCTAGGCTAACAGCATGGTAACCCAACCTCTACAGAGGTTGAAGGGGAAGTCTAGGCTAACAGCATGGTAACCCAAGCTCTACACAGGTTGAAGGGAAAGTCTAGGCTAACAGCATGGTAACCCAAGCTCTACAGAGGTTGAAGGGAAAGTCTAGGCTAACAGCATGGTAACCCAAGCTCTACAGAGGTTGAAGGAAAAGTCTAGGCTAACAGCATGGTAACCCAAGCTCTACACAGGTTGAAAGGAAAGTCTAGGCTAACAGCATGGTAACCCAAGCTCTACAGAGGTTGAAGGAAAAGTCTAGGCTAACAGCATGGTAACTCAAGCTCTACAGAGGTTGAAGGGAAAGTCTAGGCTAACAGCATGGTAACCCAAGCTCTACAGAGGTTGAAGGAAAAGTCTAGGCTAACAGCATGGTAACCCAACCTCTACAGAGGTTGAAGGGAAAGTCTAGGCTAACAGCATGGTAACCCAAGCTCTACAGAGGTTGAAGAGAAAGTCTAGGCTAACAGCATGGTAACCCAAGCTCTACAGAGGTTGAAGGGAAAGTCTAGGCTAACAACATGGTAACCCAACTTCTACTGAGGTTGATGGGAAAGTCTAGGCTAACAGCATGGTAACCCAAGCTCTACACAGGTTGAAGGGAAAGTCTAGGCTAACAGCATGGTAACCCAAGCTCTACAGAGGTTGAAGGAAAAGTCTAGGCTAACAGCATGGTAACCCAACCTCTACAGAGGTTGAAGGGAAAGTCTAGGCTAACAGCATGGTAACCCAACCTCTACAGAGGTTGAAGAGAAAGTCTAGGCTAACAGCATGGTAACCCAACCTCTACAGAGGTTGAAGGGAAAGTCTAGGCTAACAGCATGGTAACCCAACCTCTACAGAGGTTGAAGGGAAAGTCTAGGCTAACAGCATGGTAACCCAAGCTCTACAGAAGTTGAAGGAAAAGTCTAGGCTAACAGCATGGTAACCCAACCTCTACAGAGGTTGAAGGGAAAGTCTAGGCTAACAGCATGGTAACCCAAGCTCTACACAGGTTGAAGGGAAAGTCTAGGCTAACAGCATGGTAACCCAAGCTCTACAGAGGTTGAAGGGAAAGTCTAGGCTAACAGCATGGTAACCCAAGCTCTACAGAGGTTGAAGGGAAAGTCTAGGCCAACAACATGGTAACCCAACTTCTACAGAGGTTGATGGGAAAGTCTAGGCTAACAGCATGGTAACCCAAGCTCTACAGAGGTTGAAGGGAAAGTCTAGGCTAACAGCATGGTAACCCAAGCTCTACAGAGGTTGAAGGGAAAGTCTAAGCGAACAGCATGGTAACTCGAGCTCTACAGAGGTTGAAGGAAAAGTCTAGGCTAACAGCATGGTAACCCAACCTCTACAGAGGTTGAAGGGGAAGTCTAGGCTAACAGCATGGTAACCCAAGCTCTACACAGGTTGAAGGGAAAGTCTAGGCTAACAGCATGGTAACCCAAGCTCTACACAGGTTGAAGGGAAAGTCTAGACTAACTGCATGGTAACCCAAGCTCTACAGAAGTTGAAAGGAAAGTCTAGGCTAACAACATGGTAACCCAACTTCTACAGAGGTTGATGGGAAAGTCTAGGCTAACAACATGGTAACCCAAGCTCTACAGCAGTTGAAGGGAAAGTCTAGGCTAACAGCATGGTAAACCAAGCTCTACAGAGGTTGAAGGGAAAGTCTAGGCTAACAGCATGGTAACCCAACTTCTACAGAGGTTGATGGGAAAGTCTAGGCTAACAGCATGGTAATCCAACTTCTACAGAGGTTGATGGGAAAGTCTAGACTAACAGCATGGTAACCCAAGCTCTACAGAGGTTGAAGGGAAAGTCTAAGCGAACAGCATGGTAACTCGAGCTCTACAGAGGTTGAAGGAAAAGTCTAGGCTAACAGCATGGTAACCCAACCTCTACAGAGGTTGAAGGGGAAGTCTAGGCTAACAGCATGGTAACCCAAGCTCTACAGAGGTTGAAGGGAAAGTCTAGGCTAACAGCATGGTAACCCAAGCTCTACACAGGTTGAAGGAAAAGTCTAGGCTAACAGCATGGTAACCCAACCTCTACAGAGGTTGAAGGAAAAGTCTAGGCTAACAGCATGGTAACCCAAGCTCTACAGAGGTTGAAGGAAAAGTCTAGGCTAACAGCATGGTAACCCAAGCTCTACACAGGCTGAAGGAAAAGTCTAGGCTAACAGCATGGTAACCCAACCTCTACAGAGGTTGAAGGAAAAGTCTAGGCTAACAGCATGGTAACCCAACCTCTACAGAGGTTGAAGGGAAAGTCTAGGCTAACAGCATGGTAACCCAAGCTCTACAGAGGTTGAAGGAAAAGTCTAGGCTAACAGCATGGTAACTCAAGCACTACAGAGGTTGAATGGAAAGTCTAGGCTAACAGCATGGTAACCCAAGCTCTACAGAGGTTGAAGGGAAAGTCTAAGCGAACAGCATGGTAACTCGAGCTCTACAGAGGTTGAAGGAAAAGTCTAGGCTAACAGCATGGTAACCCAACCTCTACAGAGGTTGAAGGGTAAGTCTAGGCTAACAGCATGGTAACCCAAGCTCTACACAGGTTGAAGGGAAAGTCTAGGCTAACAGCATGGTAACCCAAGCTCTACACAGGTTGAAGGGAAAGTCTAGACTAACTGCATGGTAACCCAAGCTCTACAGAAGTTGAAAGGAAAGTCTAGGCTAACAACATGGTAACCCAACTTCTACAGAGGTTGATGGGAAAGTCTAGGCTAACAACATGGTAACCCAAGCTCTACAGCAGTTGAAGGGAAAGTCTAGGCTAACAGCATGGTAAACCAAGCTCTACAGAGGTTGAAGGGAAAGTCTAGGCTAACAGCATGGTAACCCAACTTCTACAGAGGTTGATGGGAAAGTCTAGGCTAACAGCATGGTAATCCAACTTCTACAGAGGTTGATGGGAAAGTCTAGACTAACAGCATGGTAACCCAAGCTCTACAGAGGTTGAAGGGAAAGTCTAAGCGAACAGCATGGTAACTCGAGCTCTACAGAGGTTGAAGGAAAAGTCTAGGCTAACAGCATGGTAACCCAACCTCTACAGAGGTTGAAGGGGAAGTCTAGGCTAACAGCATGGTAACCCAAGCTCTACACAGGTTGAAGGGAAAGTCTAGGCTAACAGCATGGTAACCCAAGCTCTACAGAGGTTGAAGGGAAAGTCTAGGCTAACAGCATGGTAACCCAAGCTCTACAGAGGTTGAAGGAAAAGTCTAGGCTAACAGCATGGTAACCCAAGCTCTACACAGGTTGAAAGGAAAGTCTAGGCTAACAGCATGGTAACCCAAGCTCTACAGAGGTTGAAGGAAAAGTCTAGGCTAACAGCATGGTAACTCAAGCTCTACAGAGGTTGAAGGGAAAGTCTAGGCTAACAGCATGGTAACCCAAGCTCTACAGAGGTTGAAGGAAAAGTCTAGGCTAACAGCATGGTAACCCAACCTCTACAGAGGTTGAAGGGAAAGTCTAGGCTAACAGCATGGTAACCCAAGCTCTACAGAGGTTGAAGAGAAAGTCTAGGCTAACAGCATGGTAACCCAAGCTCTACAGAGGTTGAAGGGAAAGTCTAGGCTAACAACATGGTAACCCAACTTCTACTGAGGTTGATGGGAAAGTCTAGGCTAACAGCATGGTAACCCAAGCTCTACACAGGTTGAAGGGAAAGTCTAGGCTAACAGCATGGTAACCCAAGCTCTACAGAGGTTGAAGGAAAAGTCTAGGCTAACAGCATGGTAACCCAACCTCTACAGAGGTTGAAGGGAAAGTCTAGGCTAACAGCATGGTAACCCAACCTCTACAGAGGTTGAAGAGAAAGTCTAGGCTAACAGCATGGTAACCCAACCTCTACAGAGGTTGAAGGGAAAGTCTAGGCTAACAGCATGGTAACCCAACCTCTACAGAGGTTGAAGGGAAAGTCTAGGCTAACAGCATGGTAACCCAAGCTCTACAGAAGTTGAAGGAAAAGTCTAGGCTAACAGCATGGTAACCCAACCTCTACAGAGGTTGAAGGGAAAGTCTAGGCTAACAGCATGGTAACCCAAGCTCTACACAGGTTGAAGGGAAAGTCTAGGCTAACAGCATGGTAACCCAAGCTCTACAGAGGTTGAAGGGAAAGTCTAGGCTAACAGCATGGTAACCCAAGCTCTACAGAGGTTGAAGGGAAAGTCTAGGCCAACAACATGGTAACCCAACTTCTACAGAGGTTGATGGGAAAGTCTAGGCTAACAGCATGGTAACCCAAGCTCTACAGAGGTTGAAGGGAAAGTCTAGGCTAACAGCATGGTAACCCAAGCTCTACAGAGGTTGAAGGAAAAGTCTAGGCTAACAGCATGGTAACCCAAGCTCTACAGAGGTTGAAGGAAAAGTCTAGGCTAACAGCATGGTAACCCAAGCTCTACAGAGGTTGAAGGGAAAGTCTAGGCTAACAGCATGGCAACCCAAGCTCTACAGAGGTTGAAGGAAAAGTCTAGGCTAACAGCATGGTAACCCAAGCTCTACAGAGGTTGAAGGGAAAGTCTAGGCTAACAGCATGGTAACCCAAGCTCTACAGAGGTTGAAGGAAAAGTCTAGGCTAACAGCATGGTAACCCAACCTCTACAGAGGTTGAAGGGAAAGTCTAGGCTAACAGCATGGTAACCCAAGCTCTACAGAGGTTGAAGGAAAAGTCTAGGCTAACAGCATGGTAACTCAAGCTCTACAGAGGTTGAAGGGAAAGTCTAGGCTAACAGCATGGTAACTCAAGCTCTACAGAGGTTGAAGGAAAAGTCTAGGCTAACAGCATGGTAACCCAAGCTCTACAGAGGTTGAAGGAAAAGTCTAGGCTAACAGCATGGTGACTCAAGCTCTACAGAGGTTGAAGGGAAAGTCTAGGCTAACAGCATGGTAACCCGACCTCTACAGAGGTTGAAGGGGAAGTCTAGGCTAACAGCATGGTAACCCAAGCTCTACACAGGTTGAAGGAAAAGTCTAGGCTAACAGCATGGTAACTCAAGCTCTACAGAGGTTGAAGGAAAAGTCTAGGCTAACAGCATGGTAACCCAAGCTCTACAGAGGTTGAAGGAAAAGTCTAGGCTAACAGCATGGTAACCCAAGCTCTACACAGGCTGAAGGAAAAGTCTAGGCTAACAGCATGGTAACCCAACCTCTACAGAGGTTGAAGGAAAAGTCTAGGCTAACAGCATGGTAACCCAACCTCTACAGAGGTTGAAGGGAAAGTCTAGGCTAACAGCATGGTAACCCAAGCTCTACAGAGGTTGAAGGAAAAGTCTAGGCTAACAGCATGGTAACTCAAGATCTACAGAGGTTGAAGGGAAAGTCTAGGCTAACAGCATGGTAACCCAAGCTCTACAGAGGTTGAAGGGAAAGTCTAAGCGAACAGCATGGTAACTCGAGCTCTACAGAGGTTGAAGGAAAAGTCTAGGCTAACAGCATGGTAACCCAATCTCTACAGAGGTTGAAGGGGAAGTCTAGGCTAACAGCATGGTAACCCAAGCTCTACACAGGTTGAAGGGAAAGTCTAGGCTAACAGCATGGTAACCCAAGCTCTACACAGGTTGAAGGGAAAGTCTAGACTAACTGCATGGTAACCCAAGCTCTACAGAAGTTGAAAGGAAAGTCTAGGCTAACAACATGGTAACCCAACTTCTACAGAGGTTGATGGGAAAGTCTAGGCTAACAACATGGTAACCCAAGCTCTACAGCAGTTGAAGGGAAAGTCTAGGCTAACAGCATGGTAAACCAAGCTCTACAGAGGTTGAAGGGAAAGTCTAGGCTAACAGCATGGTAACCCAACTTCTACAGAGGTTGATGGGAAAGTCTAGGCTAACAGCATGGTAATCCAACTTCTACAGAGGTTGATGGGAAAGTCTAGACTAACAGCATGGTAACCCAAGCTCTACAGAGGTTGAAGGGAAAGTCTAAGCGAACAGCATGGTAACTCGAGCTCTACAGAGGTTGAAGGAAAAGTCTAGGCTAACAGCATGGTAACCCAACCTCTACAGAGGTTGAAGGGGAAGTCTAGGCTAACAGCATGGTAACCCAAGCTCTACACAGGTTGAAGGGAAAGTCTAGGCTAACAGCATGGTAACCCAAGCTCTACAGAGGTTGAAGGAAAAGTCTAGGCTAACAGCATGGTAACTCAAGATCTACAGAGGTTGAAGGGAAAGTCTAGGCTAACAGCATGGTAACCCAAGCTCTACAGAGGTTGAAGGGAAAGTCTAAGCGAACAGCATGGTAACTCGAGCTCTACAGAGGTTGAAGGAAAAGTCTAGGCTAACAGCATGGTAACCCAACCTCTACAGAGGTTGAAGGGGAAGTCTAGGCTAACAGCATGGTAACCCAAGCTCTACACAGGTTGAAGGGAAAGTCTAGGCTAACAGCATGGTAACCCAAGCTCTACACAGGTTGAAGGGAAAGTCTAGACTAACTGCATGGTAACCCAAGCTCTACAGAAGTTGAAAGGAAAGTCTAGGCTAACAACATGGTAACCCAACTTCTACAGAGGTTGATGGGAAAGTCTAGGCTAACAACATGGTAACCCAAGCTCTACAGCAGTTGAAGGGAAAGTCTAGGCTAACAGCATGGTAAACCAAGCTCTACAGAGGTTGAAGGGAAAGTCTAGGCTAACAGCATGGTAACCCAACTTCTACAGAGGTTGATGGGAAAGTCTAGGCTAACAGCATGGTAATCCAACTTCTACAGAGGTTGATGGGAAAGTCTAGACTAACAGCATGGTAACCCAAGCTCTACAGAGGTTGAAGGGAAAGTCTAAGCGAACAACATGGTAACTCGAGCTCTACAGAGGTTGAAGGAAAAGTCTAGGCTAACAGCATGGTAACCCAACCTCTACAGAGGTTGAAGGGGAAGTCTAGGCTAACAGCATGGTAACCCAAGCTCTACACAGGTTGAAGGGAAAGTCTAGGCTAACAGCATGGTAACCCAAGCTCTACACAGGTTGAAAGGAAAGTCTAGGCTAACAACATGGTAACCCAACTTCTACAGAGGTTGATGGGAAAGTCTAGGCTAACAACATGGTAACCCAAGCTCTACAGCAGTTGAAGGGAAAGTCTAGGCTAACAGCATGGTAAACCAAGCTCTACAGAGGTTGAAGGGAAAGTCTAGGCTAACAGCATGGTAACCCAACTTCTACAGAGGTTGATGGGAAAGTCTAGGCTAACAGCATGGTAATCCAACTTCTACAGAGGTTGATGGGAAAGTCTTGACTAACAGCATGGTAACCCAAGCTCTACAGAGGTTGAAAGGAAAGTCTAGGCTAACAATATGGTAACCCAACTTCTACAGAGGTTGAAGGGAAAGTCTAGGCAAACAGCATGGTAATCCAAGTTCCACAATTATTATTACTATTATTATTATTATTATTATTATTATTATTATTATTATTATTATTATGGGTAAAATAAGACATCACATCTGTTAAAAAAATAAGAAAATGATTTCTTTCATAACTTTTAAATTGTTAATGTGCACATTTCATGTAAATAAAAATATAAATTAAAATGTTGCAAAGACACAAAAAGTACAGATCTTGTCAAAAAGGTAAAATAAATAAAAATCATTCTTTGACATGACATTCCAATTTTGCATGAGTGGGCGAGATCTGCTCACCAACCCTTGTGCCGAAGGTGTGCCCTTACTAGGGAGGACCGAGGGCATGCTCCCCCTTAGAAATTTTGAAATGTCGACCCTCTAAAACGCTATTTCCTGCATTTTGAGGGGCAAATTTTGCTGACACAAAACGTTTTAGCTTGAATCTGGAGGGGCGACCCAGCCCCCCCCCATTTTCGAGCAATGGCTTTGTATACATAGCACATCTGGGGACGCTATCGAAGTACCAACTGACAAAGAAGGGGGGCATTTTATTGAGTACAGTGAAGGGTCAGTTTGCACTGCAGCATGCTTCTGACAACAATCCACAGGGAGTCCAGGAACTAAATAATCAACTGCATATAGTATATAACTGCTATCTAGTGTAAGAAATAGACAAGCGATGAAGGCTCCAGCAAGCCCATATTTCCTGTGATTTCTGTCGTGAGAAACATGCTGCGCCACTCTGTACACATGCTCCAGCAAACTGACCCTTCACTGTACTCAATAAAATCATAGGAAGCCCAGGAACTATAATCAACTGTAGTACGCAGTCTCTATGAGCGGGGGAGGGGGGGGGGTCGGCTGGTATCTAGTGTATTTCTTACACTAGATACCAGGATACCCCACCCCACCCCCCGCTCATAGGGAGTGCGTACAGTTGATCATAGTTCCTGGGCTCCCTGTGATAAAATGCTCTCATCTTTTCAGTTGATACTTCGATAGCGTAACTTGGATATTACCACTAAACGCGGCATAGCTATGTATACGAATTGACACAGTCACAGTTACTAAACCCTGTCGACATTGATCAGTTTTGCGTTTGATTAAAAAATGGCTTCAAGAAGTGGGAATTATGGGATATCATGACAAACTCTGCCGTGAGAGATGGGGAATTTTGCCGCTACAAGTGATAGAATTTTGTTGCGAAGTAACAGGTTTGCCGCAACTGATTAAATTTTTGCCGTCAAATTGTGGAGTTTTGCCGTAAAGTAATAAGTGTTTTGCAGTGAAATAATAGAGTTTTGCTATCAAATTGTGGAGTTTTGCTGTGAATAATGTTTTGTCGTGGAATAATAGTGTTTTGCCACGAAATAATAAAGTTTTGCCGTCAAATTGTGGAGTTTTGCCGTGAAATAATAAAGTTTTGCCGTCAAATTGTGGAGTTTTGCCGTGAAGTAATAAAGTTTTGCCGTCAAATTGTGGAGTTTTGCCACGAAATAATAAAGTTTTGCCGTCAAATTGTGGAGTTTTGCCGTGAAATAATAAAGTTTTACCATCAAATTGTGGAGTTTTGCCGTCAAATTGTGGAGTTTTGCCGTGAAGTAATAAAGTTTTGCCGTCAAATTGTGGAGTTTTGCCACGAAATAATAAAGTTTTGCCGTCAAATTGTGGAGTTTTGCCGTGAAGTAATAAAGTTTTGCCGTCAAATTGTGGAGTTTTGCCGTGAAGTAATAAAGTTTCACCGTCAAATTGTGGAGTTTTGCCGTGAAGTAATAAAGTTTTGCCGTCAAATTGTGGAGTTTTGCCACGAAATAATAAAGTTTTGCCGTCAAATTGTGGAGTTTTGCCACGAAATAATAAAGTTTTGCCGTCAAATTAAAAAACACATACAGTGTGGACAATAAAGGTAATAGGAAAGTATTCTGGAAATTTGTAAAAGTCGGTTAGGAAGTCGAGAAAACGCATTAAGATGCGCAATTGTGCTTTAGCTACTTTATAAACTATTAGTTAGAAATGTCTAGATCCATTTCTGACATTTTTAGTTTATAAAACATTTCTAGCCAGCTAGATGCATCTGTTGTATAACCAATTATAACTGTCAGCTAGATCTAACATCATTGATATATTTAGCCATTTATAACTGTCAGCTAGACCTAACATCATTGATATATTTAGCCATTTATAACTGTCAGCTGGATCTAACATCATTGATATATTTAGCCATTTATAACTGTAAGCTAGACCTAACATCATTGATATCCCTAGCCATTTATAACTGTCAGCTAGACCTAACATCATTGATATATTTAGCCATTTATAACTGTCAGCTAGACCTAACATCATTGATATCCCTAGCCATTTATAACTGTCAGCTAGACCTAACATCATTGATATATTTAGCCATTTATAACTGTCA